>NW_019248031.1:0-1392 GCF_002742605.1 Olea europaea var. sylvestris | reverse complement strand
ATCAGTAAACTTTTAGCCGATTTCGACACCGTAGCGAAAAATGACGATATTGCCCCCGGCGCGATTTTTGTTTACGATCAATCTGTCAAATTTTAGCCGATTCCGACACCGTCGCGAAAAATGCCGAAATTGCCCCCGGCTCGATTTTTTTTCCGATCAATCAGTCAACTTTTAGCGGATTCCGGCACCGTCGCGAAAAATGACGAAATTGCCCCCGGCGCGATTTTTGTTTCCGATCAATCAGTCAAATTTTAGCCGATTCCGACACCGTCGCGAAAAATGCCGAAATTGCCCCCGGCTCGATTTTTTTTCCGATCAATCAGTCAACTTTTAGCGGATTCCGGCACCGTCGCGAAAAATGACGAAATTGCCCCGGGGCGATTTTTATTTCCGATCAATCAGTCATATTTTAGCCGATTCCGACACCGTCGCGAAAAATGACGGAATTGCCCCCGACGCGATTTTTGTTTCCGATCTATCAGTCAAATTTTAGCCGATTCCGACGCCGTCGCGAAATATGACGAAATTGCCCCCGGCTCGATTTTTGTTTCCGATCAATCAGTAAACTTTTAGCCGATTCCGACACCGTCGCGAAAAATGACGAAATTGCGCCGGGGGGATTTTTGTTTCCGATCAATCTTTCAAATTTTAGCCGATTCCGACACCGTCGCGAAAAATGCCAAAATTGCCCCCGGCGCGATTTTTGTTTCCGATCAATCAGTCAAATTTTAGCCGATTCCGACACCGTCGCGAAAAATGACGAAATTGCCCCGGGGCGATTTTTGTTTCCGATCAATCAGTCAACTTTTAGCGGATTCCGGCACCGTCGCGAAAAATGACGAAATTGCCCCCGGCGCGATTTTTGTTTCCGATCAATCAGTCGACTTTTAGCCGATTCCGGCACCATCACGAAAAATGACGAAATTGGCCCCGGCTCGATTTTTTTTTCCGATCAATTAGTCAACTTTTAGCGGATTCCGGCACCGTCGCGAAAAATGACGAAATTGCCCCCGGCGCGATTTTTGTTTCCGATCAATCAGTCGACTTTTAGCCGATTCCGGCACCATCACGAAAAATGACGAAATTGCCCCCGGCTCGATTTTTGTTTCCGATCAATCAGTAAACTTTTAGCCCATTCCGTAACCGTAGCGAAAAATGACGATATTGCCCCCGGCACGATTTTTGTTTACGATCAATCAGTCAAATTTTTGCCGATTCCGGCGCCATCGCGAAAAATAACGAAATTGCCCCCGGCTCGATTTTTGTTTCCGATCAATCAGTCGACTTTTAGCCGATTCCGGCACCATCACGAAAAATGACGAAATTGCCCCCGGCTCGATTTTTTTTTCCGATCAATCAGTCAACTTTTAGCGGATTCCGGCACCGTCGCGA
>NW_019248030.1:0-1392 GCF_002742605.1 Olea europaea var. sylvestris | reverse complement strand
GCTATCCAAAGGGAGTACTGTTTTCCAAACCAATTCGCCCAGGCTGAATGACTTGGCTATAAATTTTTTATTATAAAATTTAGTCATTCTTCATTTTTGAACTTGCAATCTATCTAGGACGTTCAACTTTAATTTGTTCAACTCCGATAAATTTTGAACTAGTGATTCGGTATACTCATCACCACTTAACTTATGTTGCAAACACACTCTGATCGATTGCACGTTGATTTCCATAGGCAAAACAGCCTCTTGTCCATAAGTAAGTTGGAAAGAAGTAATTTTTTACTTGATCGAGGCGACGTCCTATAAACCCATAAGGCATTGTTTAGACATTCGTGTCAATTTCTGGTATTTTCATCTATCATTTTCCTTATGATATTTTTTAGAATCTTATTAGAAGATTCTGCTTGCCCGTTGGATTGAGCGTAATATGGTGTGAAATTTACTAATTTAACTCCAAACTCACTCAAAAATTTATTCACTTGATCCCCATTTAAAGATGTTCCGTGATTTACCATCAAAGTTTATGGAATTTCAAATCTATAAATGATGTGATCACGGATAAATTCTATGACATTCTTTTGGGTGATCTCTTTTAAAAGTACCGCTTCTACCCACTTAGTGAAATAATCAGTCGTAACTATAACAAAGGTATGTTACTTGGATGATGGGGGATAAATCTTCCCTATTAGGTCTATCGTCCAGTCCTTAAACGACCAAGGTTTGATAATAGGTGTCATCTCTCGTGCTGACACTCTTTGTATTGGACCATGCTTTTGGCATGCTAGACAATCCTTTGCATACTGAATGCATGATTCTCCCATCTTTGGCAAAAAATATCCGCTCCTAATAATTAACCATCTCATCATTTGGCCAACTTGATGAGCTCCACATATTCCTTCGTGCACTTCAGCCATGATCGTCCTGACTTCTTACAAACCTACACATTTTAGCAATATACCATCAGAGCGTTTTTAAACAACTCTTCATCTATCAGTGCATAGTTTAGCAAATGTAACTTCATTTTTCTACTATCTCCTTTATTAGGTTCTTTAAGGAACTCCTTAATCTCTGCCCTCCAATCTATTGCATCTCCATCTTGTATGCAATGAATTTCAATTGTTCTCGCCCTTTTTTGGATCACGGGAGATATTGTTCCATACTCACAAGTGGATTTCCAATTTAAAACATTTGAGTACCCTGAGGCCATCTGGGCTAATTCGTTTGCTACGTCATTATATATCCTATTAACACATTGAAGCTCTATTTGGTCGAATTCTTCCAACAACTCTTGGACAATTTCATATTAACTTATAATGGAATCACTTTGGCATTTAAAATCACCAATCAATTGGTGAATTACCAATTGAGAATCGTCCCTAACGATCACAT
>NW_019248029.1:0-1392 GCF_002742605.1 Olea europaea var. sylvestris | reverse complement strand
CTTGTAGCCTAATCATAATGCACACTTACAGAATCGAGCACGGATGTAATATTTTTTCAGGGGTATATTGTATGTGCTTATTTTTTAAAGATTTTGTTAATTGATTTTTTAACGATTAGTGATAAAGTGAGCCCTATCTGTAAGAGAAAAATTCAAAAATAATGGTCAAAAAATTAATTTTAATTGGCTTTTAATCCCTACCAAACATGCATAGTCTATGATGTAGGACATATTGGTCATATTGAGGAAAGAGACACTAGTAGAAATAAAAATCATCTTAATTTTGGATTGGGCCCATAAGATCATTTTGAAAGGAAAACGACAAGAGGAACAATGGCACTGCTAAGCCGTGATGTACGACGAATTTCGACCATTCGAGTTCGTTTAGGCCTCGAAAACTGATTTTTAAAGTTTTGGCGCTATTTTTGTTAATTCCCTTATTTTGGGTTTTTTGCAATTCTAATTTGTTTAAACTTCTTTTCCATTACTTTTAGTTGTTCTAAACTTCATTTCCATGTAAACCCTTATAAATAAGGGCTTAGTTCGTTTTTTTCATTATCTTTCATTAATATAATTCGTAAGTTTTTTTTTTTTATTTGGTAAATTTCAAATTTCTTGTTCTTAAGATTTCCGTTTGAATTCCTTATTTCCCGCTGCATCAGTCCACTACACAAAAGATCTTAGTATTTCTTTGTTTATTATATCTCTCCTATGTAGAAATTAAGTCCCCGTTTTTCCCCCATTCTCCGCCTCATTCTTTTTCTTTCTCTTATTTTCAATCACATAATCTTCTATAAAATAATATTGCACGTAAATCAAAAACCTTTAATTCTTTTTCAACCACAAATTTTTCAAAAAAAACTCTATTCCAACCATTAAAATTTGGAAAGAATTGGGGCCAAATGGGGGCTAAGGTTTTATTTTTTTGCATCAGTTTCTCGCACTTTTTTCGCTTAACATGCCAAAGCTTGGCTGATTGCAGAGAGATTTGATTGTTTCAAGAATGAGAAGGGCAATTTCAAGCCAAGCTTATGTAATGATACAAAGGGATTACTACAACTGTATGAAGCTTCTTTCTTGTCAATAGAAGGTGAGAGTACTCTGGAAATGGCAAGAGAATTCACTATCAAACATCTCGAGGATAAAAGTGTTGACGACATTCATTGTGATCCATTGGTGCACCATGCGTTGGAGATTCCACGGCACTGGACCATACCTCGGGCTGAAGCAAGGTAGTGTTGAACTATTTCGTCAAAAAGTTTAATCTATTAGGAGAGTACTCATTTATTTAATTCATTCAACAGGCGGTTCATAAACAAATATGAGAAGAGACCAGACAAGAATCCAATTCTTCTCCAACTCGCAAAACTGGATTTCAACATTGTTCAAGCA
>NW_019248028.1:0-1392 GCF_002742605.1 Olea europaea var. sylvestris | reverse complement strand
AATATATTCATTTGTTAATATGTTTGGTCTTCATTTTTTAAAATTTATTTTTCTTCAAACATATTTTCAATCATATATTTATGGAATTCACATTTTCACTTTTGAATTAGTGTGGAGAAATAGAGAGGCATGACTGTAGCGTGTAAAATGGAGAAAGAGTAAAGAGGGCTCTATGATATAATCCTCCACGTCGCGTAAATTGAGGAAAAGCAACAAAGTAACTGTATCAAACACGTAAGATAAACGACGTCGTTGCTTTCTCTCAATAAAAAAAAAGCTAAAGTGAGACAAAATGGGATAATCTACCGTTCTTTCTACAGTAGTGAAACATTGCACTTTTTATATAGTAGTGATAATATCGTTGCATCCCAATAAAGGACACACTCGGTCAAATAAAGTGCTTTTCCAATAACTCTTCTAATTAGATCTTCAATTCTTGCCACTCATTAAGGGACTTTAGAGATAGGTTAGACAATGTGATGTCATTGGTGAACTCCACATCTCGATTGACGAGCATTCCTGTCATCTGGAAAACTTTTTAGTATTTTAATTTCTGATCTAGAAAATAAAATTAGTCGTTTATTATATTTCTTTGACGACATATAAAGACATCAAGAATTTCCGACAATCCTCTCACATTAATATTCGATGAGCATTTTTTTCTTAGCCCTTGTTTGTTTCCAATTTTTTGCCCAATTTAAATGCACTTTCGGATATTGCGAAATTGTTAGCCATGATTTTTGACTTTTTATCTCACAATGAGTCTCATGTACTGACAAAAAAGGGTAAAAAAGCATTATTATCTTCAAACAATTGGAAACAAACAGGGCTTAATTCTTTTTCCACATGACATATCATCGACACGCTTCATGTGTATTAGCAAATTTACATTTCCTAATATAAACAAGTTTGCATGAATAATTATTCTTTATTATTCATATAAAGGACACAAGTCCGATTAAAGAGTTGAATATATTTCTACTTAAAAATCTATGAATGTAAGAGCATCTTTAATGGTAGTGTAAAATTGGGTGTAAATTGATGTCCAAAATTACTTTTGTATCCTCATTTATATTTCGATGAATGGGAAAATTTGAACTTACTTTTTACATTTTTGCGGATGGAAAAAAAAAAAGAAAGAAATTTACACCTTATATATATATATATATATATTTCGAAAAATACAATTTATATTTTCTTTGCATCTCTCAATTGGAGAGTTTTTCGACTACTTTAAAGATTTGATTTAGATCTATTTTGTATGTGTGTGTGTGTGTGTGTATATATATGATACCATAAAAGACCCAGAGGAGTAGGAGATGAAATAGAAGAACAGAAATATATGAAAATAGATTTTTATTGAGAATTGAAGAAGATTTAAATATTACAATG
>NW_019248027.1:0-1393 GCF_002742605.1 Olea europaea var. sylvestris | reverse complement strand
ATTGCCGCCGGCGGGATTTTTATTTCCGATCAAACTTCCAAATTTCAGCCAATTCCGACACAGTCGAGAAAAATAACGAAATTCCCCCGGCGCGGTTTTTGTTTCCGATCAACCAGTCAAATTTTAGAAAATTCGGACACCGTCGCGAAAAATTACGAAATTACACCCGGCGCGATTTTTGTTCCCGATTAACCTGTCGAATTTGAGCCCATTCCGATACAGTCGAGAAAAATGACGAAATTGCTCCCGGCGCAATTTTTATTTCAGATCAAACTGCCAAATTTCAGCCAATTCTGACACAGTCGAGAAAAATGACGAAATTGCCCCCGGCGCTGTTTTTGTTCCCCATAAACCTGTCAAATTTGAGCCCATTCCGACACAGTCGAGAAGAATGACGAAATTGCCCCCGGCGCGATTTTTGTTTCCGATCAACCTGTCAAATTTTAGCCAATTCCGACACAGTCGCGAAATATGACGAAATTACACCCGGCGCGATTTTTGTTCCCGATCAACCTGTCAAATTTGAGCCCATTCCGACACAGTCGAGAAGAATGACGAAATTGCCCCCGGCGCGATTTTTGTTTCCGATCAACCTGTCAAATTTTAGCCAATTCCGACACAGTCACGAAAAATGACGAAATTACCCCTGGCGCGGTTTTTTTTCCCGATGAACCTGTCAAATTTGAGCCAATTCCAACGCAGTCGCGAAAAATGACGAAATTGCCCCCGGCGGGATTTTTATTTTGGATCAAACTGCCAAATTTCAGCCAATTCCGACACAGTCGAGAAAAATGACGAAATTGCCCACGGCGCTGTTTTTGTTCCCCATAAACCTGTCAAATTTGAGCCCATTCCGACACAGTCGAGAAAAATGACGAAATTTCCGCCGGTGCGATTTTTATTTACGGTCAAACTGCCAAAATTCAGCCAATTCCGACACAGTCGAGAAGAATGACGAAATTGCCCCCGGCGCGATTTTTGTTTCCGATCAACCAGTCAAATTTTAGCCAATTCCGTCACAGTCGCGAAAAATGACGAAATTACACCCGGCGCTATTTTTGTTCCCGATCAACCTGTCAAATTTGAGCTCATTCCAACACAATCGAGAAAAATGACGAAATTGCTGCCGACGGGATTTTTATTTCCGATCAAACTGCCAAATTTCACCCAATTCCGACACAGTCGAGAAGAATGACGAAATTGCTCCCGGCGCGATTTTTGTTCCCGATCAACCTGTCAAATTTGAGCTCATTCCAACACAGTCGAGAAAAATGACGAAATTGCTGCCGACGGGATTTTTATTTCCGATAAAACTGCCAAATTTCACCCAATTCCGACACAGTCGAGAAGAATGACGAAATTGCTCCCGGCGCGATTTTTGTTTCCGATCAAC
>NW_019248026.1:0-1393 GCF_002742605.1 Olea europaea var. sylvestris | reverse complement strand
AAAACAAAACAAAAAAAAAATCAAATTTTAAATAAATCTGAAAATGTTACAAATTTCTTTCCAATTCCTAAGGGAGACGAGGATGGAGGTTAGAAATATGTTGAGGCAAATAAATACTAATTATTAGGTTCTTTAAGATTGGCAACAATCCTTTCTAGTTTCCCATAATCATTACAATACCTTTAACCATTATCTTTACAATTTCAAATGAAATTTTAATTCTTAACTGTTCTATTAAAATTATAAAATATGATTATATAAACGAGCCTCAATTTTAAGTGACTAAAACTTAATTCGATTAACGTAGAATTTTAAGTACTTCAAGAAAAGAATAGAATTTATATATATATTTTTTCTTTTTACACTTAATGAAGACTACATGAAGTTAAATTATAATTAATTTTTGGAGTTATAAAATAATTATGAACTACTAACCATTATAGTAAAATTGATATTTAAAAGTCTATTCTCAATCATTCCTTTTAATTATTGTAGATAGATATGCATAATTAAGTTTCAACTATTATCCAAAAATAAAAAATAAAAACCTTCATATTTTGGAACAATTTCAAAATAAATTATAAGATTTGATGATCCATATTAAATATTAATTTATTTATTTTTCATAAAAATGAAAACGAGAAAGATTATACCCTTCACGAGGACATAAAAAAGGAGTGTAACCAATATGGTGTTTTATCATGGCTCTTCAAGTCCCATTTTCTTCTTTTTAACAATATCCATAAGAAATCATTCTCGACCCTTTTCCCAAATGTTTTGTATCTTTGCCGGTGGTTACACACTACTTTAGGGCAAATACAACTTTTACACATTTTCATTAATCCTTGACCAAGATCTATGCATATTGATCGAAAAAGAATCGAGCTATAAATAAGTTTATAGACTTCCAATCTTTAAATCATTATACTTGAAAGGACTATTGCTCAATGAATATAAGTTAATTTAGGGATAACATACTGATCTTTTCCAAGATTTCACATCGACGAGAAGGTTGGCACCTCAATGCTGACTCTTCGTCACCAAAATTTAAGACTACTCCACTATATATAAGTTTATAGACTTCCAATTATGTGAATAGAGTCCATTTATATGATCCTTTTTTATTCACTTTGGTCTACAAATTTGTAGGGTAAAAGATTTCCACATTCTTCGCCTAATTAATTTTTTATTTATAACAGTTGTACTTTTATGCCGACACGTTGATTATTGCAAACATACAGATTACGACCTTTATTATACCTTAATTCGTATTTTATTAATTTATTCTTTAACACCTTTTTATTCTTGGTAGGTCAAGCATATATTTAATTTATGTCTGACTTTTTGTGATCAATTAAGCTTTTTTAGTTTTATTCTTTAATACTAATATATT
>NW_019248025.1:0-1393 GCF_002742605.1 Olea europaea var. sylvestris | reverse complement strand
TAAATTTTTTAAAGAAAAATATTTTCTCTCGCTATGGCACCCCCCGAGCTATCATTAGTGATGGAGGTAAACATTTTTGTAATTGCCTCTTCGACTTAGTATTGACCAAATATGGAGTAAAGCATCGTGCAGCCACTCCCTATCGTCCCCAAACTAGTGGTCGAGTTGAAATTTCGAATCGGGAGTTGAAGAGGATTCTTGAATTGATGGTGAGTGCCTCTAGAAAAGATTGGTCCAAGAAATTGGATGATGCATTATGGGCTTATCGTACCACGTTCAAAACGCTCATTGGTATGTCTCCATATCGTCTTTTGTTTGGGAAAGCTTGCCACCTCCCAGTAGAACTTGAGCATCGAGCTTATTGGGCAGTAAAAGCTTTGAATTTTGATGTGAAATTGGCCGGTGAGAAAAGATTGCTCCAATTGAATGAACTAGATGAAGTCCGCCTCGACTCTTATGAGAATGCTCAAATTTACAAAGAAAAGACAAAGAAATGGCATGATAAACACATTGTGAAACGCAAGTTCTTTGTTGGGCAATAAGTTCTTCTCTACAATTCTCAACTCAGATTGTTTCCCGGAAAGCTCCGCTCAAGATGGTCTAGTCCTTTTACTGTTAGGAAATATGTAATTGGCAAATCTGTGACCAAGGACCAAAATGTAATAATTGTAAAGTCAAGGATTAAAATGTCATAATTGTAAGGTCAAGGACCAAAGTGTCAAATGTCCAATAGTTCAGGGACTTGAGTTGCAATTAATCAAAGTGTTGAAGGCTAGGTCTAGGGTTGTGATGGATGCCTCGAAGTTGCAAACGGCGCGAGATTTCGCTAGAGTCACTCCATGATCTCGCTCGAGCCAAGATTGCAAAACCACTGTCGCTAGAGCCTAGCCAGCAGGTCGCTCGAGCGAAGTGGACGTCGCTCGAGTCACGTTGGTCCCTCGCTCGAGCGACCTATTTATCTGGGCAACATTAAATTTAAAAGCTCGCGAATTTTTGACGCGCCACAAGACCATATATTGAGCCATATAAATACCATTCGTCTCCTTCGAGTTGAGAATGGAGAAAATACACATTGAAGCCATATTATTGCTTCACTCTAAAATCCTTGGAGATTAATCCTTTATATCTTTCACACCAAGGTTCAAAAAGCCAAACAATCTTCTAAACTTTTCAGATTAAAAATCCTTGGCTTTTGCAGAAAAACATCACACCCTGAAACACCAAAACACCACCTTCTCTAAATCCTATAAAACTTCCTGAAGATCCTCAGATTGAAGATCCGAGAAGAACTTGTTTGAAGAGTGGGAGTGCTTGACGATTCACGGGAAGTAGAAGTCACACAAGGCTAGGATGGTAGCACAGATCTGCTAGATCCAGGAGAGTCTTGTTCTCA
>NW_019248024.1:0-1393 GCF_002742605.1 Olea europaea var. sylvestris | reverse complement strand
CATGTTCACTATGATGTAAAGTTTAGTTTACACTTTTCCACGTGACAGTACCCTGTTGGAGACTTTAAATTTCAAACAGTTTTCCTATCCAATTGACACTTGACAAAAATGCAACTGTCAAACAACATGTAAAAAACCAGTGTAAAAACAGCAAAGTTCAATCGGTAAGAACCTGCTACTTGTACATAATGGTGTACACACTTTAGTTCCACTTTGCCACGTTACATTACCCTGCTGGACAGTTTAATTTTCAAACAATTTTCCCATCTAGTTGACACTTGACAACAATGTAAGTGTCAAACAACGTGTTAAAAATCAGTGTGCAAATACCAAAGCTCAATCGGTAAAAACCTTGCAATAAGTACACTACGGTGTACACTTTAGTTTACACATTGCCACGTGACATTACCCTGTTGGACTTTCAAATAGTTGTTCCATCCAACTGACACTTCACAACAATGCAAGCGTCAAATAACATGTCGAAAATCAGTGTACAAATGGCAAAGTTCAATCGGTAAGGACCTTGCTACATGTACACTACGGTGTACACATTCGTTTACACTTTGCTACGTGACATTACCCTGTTGGACAATTTAAATTTCAAACGATTTTCCCATCCAGCTGACACTTGACAACAATGCAAGTATCTAACAACGTGTCAAAAATCAGTGTACAAATTGCAAAGTTCAATCGGTAACAACCTTGCTACATGTACACTATGATTTAAATTTCAAATAGTTTTCCCATCTGATTGACACTTGACAACAATGCAAGTGTCAAACAACGTGTCAAAAATCAGTGTACAAGTAGCAAAGTTCAATCGGTAAGGACCTTGCTACATGTACATTATGGTTTACACTTTAGTTTACACTTTGTCATGTGAAATAACCTTGCAGGACAGTTGAAATTTCAAACAGTTTTTCCATCCAATTGACACTTGACAATAATACAAGTGTCACACAACATGTCAAAAATCAGTGTACAAATTACACGGTTCAATCGGTAAGGACCTTGCTACATGTACACTATAGCGACACTTTAGTTTACACTTTGCCATGTGACATTACCCTGTTGGACAGTTTAAATTTCAAACAGTTTTCCCATCCAATTGACACTTGACAACAATACAAGTGTCAAACAACGTGTCGAAATTTAGTGCTCAAATATCAAAGTTCAATCGGTAAGAACCTTGATACATGTACACTATGGTATACACTTTAGTTTACACTTTTTCACGTGACATTAGCTTGTTGAACAGTTTAAATTTCCAATAGCTTTCCCATCCAATTGATAGTTGACAACAATGCTATTGTCAGACAACGTATCAAAAATCAGTGTACAAATAAAGTTCAATCGGTAAGAACCTTTCAACATGTACACAATGGTGTACACT
>NW_019248023.1:1146-1393 GCF_002742605.1 Olea europaea var. sylvestris | reverse complement strand
AACCAGTCAAATTTCAGCCCATTCCGACACAGTCGCGAAAAATGACGAAATTTCCCCCGGCTCGATTTTTGTTTCCGATCAACTCGTCAAATTTTAGCCAATTCGGACGCAGTTTTGAAAAATGACGAAATTCACCCGGCGCGGTTTTTGTTCCTGATCAACCCGTCAAATTGGAGCCCATTCCGACACAGTCGCGAAAAATGACGAAATTGCCCCCGGCGCGGTTTTTGGTTCCGATCAACCTGTC
>NW_019248023.1:688-964 GCF_002742605.1 Olea europaea var. sylvestris | reverse complement strand
CGATCAACCCGTCAAATTTGAGCTCATTCCGACACAGTCGCGAAAAATGACGAAATTGCCCCCGTCGCGATTTTTGTTTCCTACCAACCCGTCAAATTTTAGCTATTTCCGATGCAGTTGCGAAAAATAACGAAATTCACCCGGCGCGGTTTTTGTTCCAGATCAACCTGTCAAATTTTAGCCCATTCCGACTCAGTTGCGAAAAATGACGAAATTGCCCCCCGTGCGATTTTTGTTTCCGATCAACCTGTCAAATTTGAGCCCATTCCGACACCG
>NW_019248023.1:363-564 GCF_002742605.1 Olea europaea var. sylvestris | reverse complement strand
TATGACAAAATTGCCCCCGTCGCGATTTTTATTTCCGAACAACCAGTCAAATTTCAGCCCATTCCGACACAGTCGCGAAAAATTCGAAATTGCCCTCGGCGCTATTTTCGTTTCCGATCAACCAATCAAATTTTAGCCCATTCCGACGCATTCGAGAAAAATGACGAAATTGTCCCCGGCGCGATTTTTATTTCCGATCAA
>NW_019248023.1:0-185 GCF_002742605.1 Olea europaea var. sylvestris | reverse complement strand
CCGGTGCGATTTTCGTTCCCGATCAACCCGTCAAATTTGAGCCCATTTCGACGCAGTCGCGAAAAATGACGAAATTGCCCCGGTGCGATTTTTTTGGTTCCAATCAACCAGTCAAATTTTATCCCATTCCGATACAGTCGCGAAAAATGACTAAATTGCCCCCGGCGCGATTTTTTGTTTCCGAT
>NW_019248022.1:0-1393 GCF_002742605.1 Olea europaea var. sylvestris | reverse complement strand
TGAAAGTCATCAAAACTAAAGGAGTCGCCAAATTGAGATTGTGAAGTAGCCATTAGGGATGAAACGGAGTTTTTTCAGAGTTATGTAGCAGGGAAGCAAAAATATGAACAATGAATCGTGGGAGAGAAACGCGAAAATGTGAGGCGTGATTTAATGGTGCAGTGAAATGGCATGTTTGGGGGTTATAAGGGTTTGCAAAACATCACACCTTTTCAAGCTATGGAAAAAAACAATGATTGAAATTCTTGAGAATTTCGAATGTTGCTGGAAACACAAAGTGAATATGGCAAAATTTAATAATTGGTATTAATTCTGCCATATTGCAGGGTAATTGTTGACACATAAATATTCAGCCCAAATCGAACGGCCCAAGGAATGAAGCCCAATTGGAGGATTTCCAAATCAGATAGCCCAAAGAACGAAGCCCAATCAGACAATTCAAGATGAAGGCCCAAATAGGGAGGCCCAAGAACGCGGTAACACCATCGCCCAAATTTGCAAGTCGCCTAGAATTTGAGTGAATGGAGTGTCATGCAGTCACCCAGAGCTGTTACTCTATTCTCACCCAAACCTTCGAGTCGCCCAAGGTCTTAGCAAACATGAAGTGTTGTGGTTATCAAGAAGTGCAGTTATCAAAGCAGTCCTATCACGTTCCACGATTCAAGGAAACTTAATTGAAGACGGTTGAACGACAAAGAGTAATGGCAGCAATTAGAAAAGGTAGTTCCATGACAAGTTGGTCATTACGAGGAAAGTAGGCAGTTATAGAACGATCCAACAGTTTTTAGGCGGTTGATCACAAAGAGATCATCCAGGGAGTATAAAAGGAAGGAAGGACATAGAGTAAAGGATCGAATCAAGAACTCGCGAACAGAGAACATGTAATTTTAAATTTTTTAGCTTAGATTTAAACACTTCTTTCAGTAACTCGTGTGCTTGCGCCCCTTGGAGGCATTCTGTTTTTAATTTTCGATTGTAAAGTCACCGCCAATAAAGAACACCCCTTTTTGGGACTTTGTCTCAAGAGGTTTGTCCCTTACACAATCGTCTGATCCTTTTTTAATTGTTAGTGACTAACCTGCGCGAAACAGATTCTGTTTCCTTTTTCAAATCAATCTCTTCATGGAATATAATTTGTGGATTATTATAATCTAATTTTGAAGATTAGAAATTATGCCATTTGAGCCCCATTTTTTGGGAAGAATGAATTTTTGAATAGTGTATTGATGGGAAATGTGTAGCTAAAAAATAAGGAAAAATTTTGAATTTGCGTGTAATATTATTTTATTGAAGAATGTGTGGTTGAAATTACGTTAAAACACTGTTGAAAAATGTATTTTTCCAAAAGAATGGAGCTCAAACAAGGGCTATAATTATTGATATTGCAAAAGAA
>NW_019248021.1:65242-66585 GCF_002742605.1 Olea europaea var. sylvestris | reverse complement strand
AATTCAATTTTATCGAAACGGAACTATTGAATTAAGTATAATAAACTATGTAATTAAGTTAAAAGGAAGAAAAATGGCTTAAGTAATTAAAGAATTGGGGGAAAATTGCTTGAGCATAAACAAATTAGGATTTGGCATAGCCTGTTTAATTATTGAAATTATTTAAAATAGTTAATTGTTAATTAAAAAATTATATCATACCTCAGGCGGTGATACGGATATCGGGACATCTTACAAATCGAGTTCATTTTGCGTAGATAGTTCTTTGAGTGGAAAAACTTAAATATTTTTAATTATTAATAAGTTATTTATACGATTATATTATTTGCAATTATGTGATTATTATAGAAATTCTTCCACTATGATACATGTGGAATTTCAAAGATTGTATATAGTACATTTGTGATTTGGTATATGAGACGTAAGATATTGAGATAAACCAGAAAGTACTCATGATAATATATTTTTTCTAATTCACTAAGGACCCTTAACCTTGTTCTATACTACACTAACGGGTCTTGGACCGTGGATGAAGGGGTCTTGATCTTATACATATAATTCACTGAGGAGTTTTGGTCGTGTCCTAAAATTGATTATCAGAGGTCTTAAGACTGGCTTTGGTTAACGGAGGGGGCCAAAGGCCCGTAGGGAAAGTTCATAGCCCAAGGGGCGAATTACAAAGTTCAGTGATAGGGCACATTTTTGGTGGATTTTTCAGTATATTTGATGTTATGAGATTATAGTGTAATTATCAGTTGATGTTTATATCATGACCTTGAGATGATATTTTACAATGTTATGAGGATGTCTCACTCCTTAGCTACGATTATATGATGTTAAATTGTAATTATTAAATGATATAAACTTGATTTTCGATAAAAATGTATAAACGAGAAAGTATAATTATTTTCGAACTTCTCTCCACTCACCGAGCTATCAATTCATATATTTTCCCATGATTTTTCCTACAGGTAGCAATTGATTCTTTATAGTTGGAGGAGCCTAATGATTTTGAAGTGATAGCCACACAACATATTGTGTGTTATGATTTATATTGATGAAATATGAAGTAAATAAATTGGGCATATTTCATTATATTTTACATAAGCACTTTGATTTCAGCACATGTTTTGTAGTAACTCATAGTCAATCTTGATAATAGATTTGACATCTAGTCAGCATCTATCATCAGCGCACGTCACGTTTCGAGTTCACTAAGGTGATTCGAGACAGAACGTGTCACCTTAGCCCTTTGCAAAGTGTAGAATCAACTTCATTGGATCGTTGCCTAAACAAAGGTTGAATATGAGGTTCATAATCATAATAGTAGACTACTTAACAAA
>NW_019248021.1:53551-60947 GCF_002742605.1 Olea europaea var. sylvestris | reverse complement strand
ATAAAATATCATCTCAAATCATGATATAAACATAAACTGGTAATCATACTATAATCTCATCACATCAAATGTATTAGAAAAATCCACCAAAAATGTATCCTCTGACTAAAATCTATAATCCATCCCTTGGGCTAAGAACTTTCGCCAAGGGCCTTTGGCCCTCTCCATGAACGAAAGCCGGTCTCAAGACCCTAGTAATCAATTCTAGAACATAGTCAAAACCCCTCTATGAACTATATGCACACGATCAAGACCAATGGTAGGTCAAGAACCCTCCATGTAGGATATAACACGACTAAGGCCCCTCTGTGAACTAGAAGAAGTATATAATCATGGGTACTTTTATGGTCGATCTCAATATTACATATCTCACGTACCAAACAAATTTCAATAGCACATGTCTTACATATCAAGTAACAAATGTGACGTAAATAATCTTTGAGATTCAACATGTATCATAATAAAAAAGATTTCCATAATAATCATATAATCGAAAAAATAATTGCTCATAAGTGAACGTACTTTCATAATATACTTAATTTATAAATAATTTAAAAATATTTATATTTTTCCACTCATACAACTATGTCGTAAAACCAACTCGGTTGGTAAGCTGTCTCGATATCCGTATCGCCGTTTGAAATATGATATAATTTTTAAATCAACAATTAATTATTTTAAGTAATTTCAATAATTAAATAAGCGATACTCAAAATTAATCATTTCACGTTTAAGCGATTTTTAAAGTCTCTTTAATCACTAAAACCAATTTTTCTTTCATTTAACTCAACTTCATAGCTTATTATACTTAACCCTTTCAATAAAATTGAATTTAATCTAATAATCTAACAACTATAAAATTATACATAAACTTTCAATAAATAAGTTTTTACTTACCTTTAAATTAGAAAAATTCAAGCCTAATAATAGGATAACTTATTTTCTAACATGTTAGCAAAAAATTTCTATTTTTTTCTTCCTCTTCTTCTTCTTTTTTCCCCCCTTTTCCTTTCTCTTTCTCTTTGCTCTCGGCTTCTTGTTGTGTAGTGTGTGTTTGTGAGTGTTGAAATGGATTTGTTTTGAGTTTGTGGATAGATATATATATATATCCACCGACTAAGCCAGCGTTTTTCCTTTTTTTTTTTTACTTTTGACTTTTCTTTTAATTAAACTAATGTATTACATTCTCACCTCTCAAATTACATCTATATCATAAAATCATGCAATAACAAGGGGCAAATTCAATTAAGTGGGAGAGGAGAACAAATCTAGCAATGAATTGAATCAAGAAACATTAAAAACTTGAAAAATCAAATCTTGGGATTGATAATGAAGAATAATTTGAGTTAAATTTTCAACACACTATGAATCACCTCAATTGGATATAGGTGAAAACATTATAACCAAAATACTGAAAGTTGTTTAAAGATATAATCATGTGCGCACAAAGGCAACTTTCCTTATTTGATTGAAACTCTTTTAGAAGGCAATTTGGATGTGAATCTAAACCTAATTTCATCATATATAATACAAGATATAAGTAGCCACTAGGGAATCTCGATCTCACCTCTCAAATTATATCCATATTATAAAATCATTCAAGAACAAGAGGCAAATTCAATATAAATTGAAGAGGATAACAAATATTGCAAGGGATAATCAAGAAACATCAAGAACTTGAAAAAACAAATCTAGGGGTTGATAATCAAGAACAAGAATTGTGGTCATTTGAGTTAGTTTTCTAACATACTTTGAATTACCTTAATCAGATATTGGGAGAGAACGTTATGATCAAAATATTGAAAGCTATGCACAAATATAATTATGCGTGTACAAATGCAACTTCTCTTATTTTTTATTTAAACTCTTTTGGAACGCAATTCGGAGTTAATATTAATCTAATTTAATCATATATAATACAAGATATGAGCAGCCATTAGGGGATCTCACTCTCACCTCTCAAATTACATCCATATCATAAAATCATTTAAGAACGAGGGGCAAATTCAATATAAATTGAAAAGGGATAATCAAGAGACATCAATCTAATCTTGGGGTTGATAATCAAGAATAAGAATTGGACAGTGACATCTTTTTTTGGTATTTATAAATTTCGGTATTGTCACTACTAAAAATCATGGCTTCAGGTGCAGATTTTTCGTTCCTGAAATCCCGATATTCGTTCCTATTACTCTTTACCAACGGAATATTTGAAATCGCAAATCCGTTACTAATTTGAGGGTCGCTGATAGTTACCAATAGATCTTATCATAGGTAAAGAATAAACATTTTACCAACGAATTTTCGTTAGTAAAGTGTGAATCTTCGTTAGTAAAGTGTGAATCTTTTACCAACGAATTTTCTGTTGGTAAAAATCTTAACCAATACCAATCGACTTTTCATTGGTAAATGTCTACCATTACAACTAATAAAAATCAATGTTGTAAATAGCTGTATAGGTGTGATGCATGGTAAAAAAAACAAAACAAAATAAAACAAAAACTTATTTTTTTATTATTGTTATTATTATTTATTTAGTAATTCTAATTTTTTTAACTTTTAGCCAACCAAATTGAAAGGCCAAAATATTGTTTAACCTCTCATTAGACCACAAATTAATTTATAGAGGGCAACTCCGAAAACTTGGTTGTGAACTTTCGACGTGGGATAAGTGAATTATTTTTACCAACGGATAATCTATTTTTAATTACCAAAGGAATATCCGAAGATGAAAGATCCAAATGTTAAACGATTACATGAGGCACGGAATATCCGATGGTAAAGAGATACTATCATTACCAGTGGAAAATTCGTTGCTGATTATCGTAGTCGAAAGTGAATTACCATTACCAACAGATAATCCATCCGTTGGTAATATTCGGTATGTCACCTACGAATATTCCGTAGGTGAAAGATTCAAATGTTAAACGTCTCATGAGGCACAGAATATCCGCTGGTAAAGAGATATCATCGTTACCAACGAAAAATCCGTTGTTGATTATTGTAGCTGAAAGTGAATAACTTTTACCAACAGATAATATGTTTTTAATTACCAACGGATTGCATCCATTGGTAATTTTTCGTAGGTGAAAGGCTGTTTTTTAGTACTGTGTTCTTTTAATCTTCTTGTTATTTTATTACTAGAAACATGTTTAGATAGGTTTCTTTGTGTTGGATGAAGATGAATCTTATTATTATTTATTTTTAATTCAAAGAACAAGTAATTTAGTAAATTCAATTTATTGATTGATCTTGTATACTTATTGCATTATTTGATGGTTTGATCACTAAATAATGAGTTGCTTGTTATAGTATTGGAGGCTCACAAAAGGTTTAGAACACTACAATTTCAGTACAGGACAAGTAGATGTTAGGAATAACATGTATGGTGTGTGCGATCTTCTCAATAATCGTGTGATTGAATGTTTGCCATGCATATGAATTTGGCTAAAAATAGGGTCAGATCGTGTTTAGGACATAATTAACTTATCTTAAAAAGTTAAATAAAATTGAATTACCGAATGTCATGTATACACAAATTATGTTAAATTATATAGCTAGGTAGAGAATTGGAATTAAAATAACAATAGGTGAATTGGTTCCAACACGTACTACCCATATTTAATTAGAAACAATTGCAGATAATTTAGCTATAATCAAATCATCTTTTTTGTTTTATACAATTAAATTTGATAACGAGTTGATAAATTTCAATTTAAAACTTATTCCTTGTGGGATGGTACTCTTAATTCACTTAATCTATTACTTGTCAATGATCTCACACGCTTACAGAATTTTCTCGAATGAGCACATCTAAATATTCCTTTTTCAAATAAAAAATGGATAATAACGTGTATAGCCTTAAAACTGCGTGTTAAACTATATTAACTTAAGGGTATTTCTTGTAGTCTCATTAAAAAAAATTAAAAAAAAATCTTATATATATTAGAAAGTTTAACTTAAAGAGTAAATCTTTCGACACACTTTATCATATTCTTTGTTTAGATCTTCATTTTACTTTTCAATAACCAACAAGGATAGAGTGAAGGGGGGGCAGCACTGGGCTGCCAAAGCCCATGTCCATTACAAGCCCAAAAAAATGTTAGAAAAATTTTATTTTTAGTCCATTAGCCCACCCATTTTGTAAATTCAACCTGGCCCAAAAATTTATTTTAATACCCAATAGACAATAGCCCATTGCCCAACACCCAATTATACAACAAAATGAACATAATATGACCATAAGAGAATAAGAATTGAAACCCTAGGACCCCAAGGTCCTGAACGGCCGAACCCAACCTGAATATCATTGTACAGGTTCGGATTTATAATCTCTTTGTTTTAAATTTCAGTTAAGTTCATATATGTGTTTGTTGTTTGGGCTTGTGGGATTAAATTTCAATTAAGTTCGGATTTATTGTTGGTATCAAATTTTATTTTTTTTAATTCTTTTTAATTTTAATTTTTTTAAGGTTAATCACGAGAAGGGCTTCTGGAGACTGGGATTATGTAATTAGAGTTTTGTGATTCTGGAGTTTGTCCTTCTAAAAAACTTTTTATTTAATATATTTTAGCTTTGCTGAATATGTTTAGTTTTAATAAGATTTATTTGTGGTACTTTTTTTAATTGGAATTAGGCTTTAGCGAACCCATTAACGAGTTATGGCATCACATATTAATGGCATTTTGGTTCCACTACTCAAAGAAGCTGGAGCTCTCTGGCTTTAATGGTCGTTTTTCAGTTTCTTAGGCGGGGAATAAAAACAAAAAGGAGTTTTGGTTCTGTTTTAGTTTATTGATATCGAGCCCTCTATTTTAGAAGTCATTTTAGTATTCTCTTCTCTTTAGCCAACTCTTTCTTGGGAGTTGTGGAGTTGTTACTCCTTTAGTTTGTTCTTAAAAATTTCTAATTGAGTACTGATGTAACTCTGAGCAAATCCTTTGTACAAAGAATGAAGTTTAACTTTGATATTTATGTGTTTTACTCTCTAATTTAAACCATTTAAAAGTAGAAAGAGTCACAATTAAAGTTACTACAAGTTAGTGTCTATTCGATTAGCTTTCTTTTCGCTATTCTATTTTCCTTTCTGACATAGTTTTGTAATAGGAATGCTTGACTAATTATTTTCTTAAGCTTAGAGCTGTGAGATTATAAAAATTGAGATATTCTTTTGGCATTTTAGTATCAAAATGACAGTTAGCATTTAAGTGTCAAAATGAGAGTTACCTAACTTACCTTGTCTTCATGTGATTTAAATGTTGTTTACTTTAGGTTTGGATATATCCTTCACATTCATTCCCTGCCCAGATTTACAACGCATCTCTCTCTCTCGATCTCTACAGATTTAGTGATCTCATGGAATAGAGCCGGAAACAGTTTTATTGTTTGGGATTTTCACAAATTTTCCACTATTCTGTTGCCTAGGTACTTCAAGCACAGCAATTTTTCCAGCTTCATTCTGTATGGTGAATCCAATACCTTTTCTTGTAAGTAATTGATCTTTTATATTATCTTCTGCCATTTATATATACTTATGTTTAATACGATATTTGGATCTGGATATGAGTGTATGATAATTCTAAGATTTGGTGTTGAATTTTTAACTAGTTATTATATTTTTGAAAGGTTAGATAAGTGGTTAAAATGTTGCTAGTGGATTGTTTTTGGATTGTTGGGATACTGAAGTGTTTTGATTTTTTTTATGCTTTTAGATTTTAATATGAAACCAAATCGACCTCTTGCCAAGAAAGGAAGAACCTTATTATCTTTTTTTACAAAGAGCGACAAACCCAAGGGTGGTCCAACTCCTACGGTACCCAATCCTCCAATTGCTACTCCAACTCCTATGATACCTAATCCTCCAATTGCATCTCCTAAAATTGAACGGTCTTTATTTTTCAATGTTGAGTTAGAACCATCTGATTCTATAGAACGAGACCCAGGAAAAAGAAAGCAAATATATGAATATCCGTTTAATGAACGTGATCAAATTAGGCATGCCTATTTAAAAGCTAGGCCTTATCAACCAAAACTTTTGGAGTATCAAAGCAAAGAATTTGGAAAACAGAACGTCAATTTCAAGAGCATTGGTACAATCAGTATTCTTGGTTGGAGTATTCGCCTTCAACACATAAGGCATATTGCTTTTTCTGCTTTCTTTTTCTCAATGAAAGCGTTCCACCTAATATTTCATCATTGGTTACTATTGAATTTGATAGTTGGAAGAGGGTTGGTCAGGGAAGTAAATGTGCATTTCTTGTTCATATTGGTACAACATCTTCATCATATCATAATGGCTGTAAGAGAAGAGCTGAAGATCTAATGAAACCAACACAACATATTGACAAGATAATACACGATGTATCAAGTGAGGAAAAACAGAAAAATCGTTTGAGTCTAATGACCACAATTATGAGTGTTCGGTGGCTAGCACTTCAAAGTTGTTCATTTAGAGGCAATGATGAATCTCCATCTTCACTGAATCGTGGGAACTTTCTTGAAATGGTAGATGCATTTGGAAAAATGAATACAAAAATAGGAGAAGTTGTGTTGGGTAATGCTCCAAAAAATGCTACATACACATCTCCAGACATTCAAAAAGAGATTTTGAGCATTATGACTAACAGAGTAAGACAGTGAATCCGTAAAGAAATTGGGGATGCAAAGTTTAGTATTCTTGTTGATGAAGCTCGAGATGCATCTTCACAAGAACAAATGGCTATTATCTTGAGGTTTGTGAATGGTAATGAAATTTTGACAGAGCTTTTTTTTGCAATCAAAAGTGTTAGTGACACTACATCGTTGAATCTTAAGAATCAAATTTCTGATGTTCTTGTTCGTTTCAACATTCAAGTGCAAAACATAAGAGGTCAAGGGTATGATGGTGCTAATAACATGCGTGGTGCTTGGAATGGACTACAAGCATTATTTCTTAGAGATTGTCCATATGCATATTATATCCATTGTTTTGCTCATCGTTTACAACTCATGTTGGTTTCAGCAGCTAGGGATGTTGCAGATATTAATTCATTCATTTCATATTTGGACAATGTTATTAATATGATTACATCATCTCCTAAGCGCATCAATGAGTTGAAAAGCTCCCAAAAAAAAGAAATTGAACATTTGTTGGAAATTAGAGAACGAGAGACTGGAAGTGTGGCTAATCAAATTGGTAACTTGCAACGAGCTGGAGGTACTCGTTGGTCTTCTCATTACAACTCTGTAAAGAGTTTGATTGATATTTATGCTGCAACTTGCAAGGTACTTAAGTATCTTAGTGATCATTCTCCAAATGTAAGAACTCGGTCTGAAGTGGATGGTGTATACAAAAAATTGACAACATTTGAATTTGTATTTATTTTGCATTTAATGCGCAGAATGTTGGCAATCACA
>NW_019248021.1:9862-51459 GCF_002742605.1 Olea europaea var. sylvestris | reverse complement strand
AGTATCTTAGTGATCATTCTCCAAATGTAAGAACTCGGTCTGAAGTGGATGGTGTATACAAAAAATTGACAACATTTGAATTTGTATTTATCTTGCATTTAATGCGTAGAATATTAGTAATTGTTGATGTGCTTTGTTAGGCCCTTCAGAAGAAAACTCAAGGCATCTTAACTGCTATGAGATTTGTCTATACTATAAAAACTATCCTTCAAGCATTAAGAGAAGATGGCTGGGAAGAATTTCTTGAAGAGGTGAATTGTTTTTGTTCAAAAAATGATATACATATACCTCACTTTCATAGCTCATACATGGTTGGTCGTTCTCGTGGTCATGAGTATCCTACCATCGAACATCATTACTACTTCGATATTTTTAATGCAGCCATAGATTTTCTAATGACGGAGTTAGATACAAGATTTAGTGAGACATCATTAGAACTTCTTTCTCTCGGTGTGGCATTGGATTCGAAAAATTCTTTTGAATCATTTAACATGAATAATATTTGCAAGCTTGCAGAGAAATTTTATCCTCAAGATTTTACACAGCAAGATATTTATAGTTTGAAAGTTGAGTTGCAACATTATCAGCATGATGTGATTTCTGAGCCTCGATTTCAAGTATCTACACTTTCTGATTTATGTCAAGAATTGGTTGCAAGTAGAAGATTGGAGAGTTACGTCAATTTGACTAAATTGATTCGTCTAGTATTGTCGCTGCCTATTTCAACGGCTACCGTAGAGCGAGCATTTTCTGCAAAGAAACATGTGAAGTCGGAAATTTGTAACAAAATGGATGATGGCTTTCTTGTTGATTGTATGACACTTTACATTGAATGAGAATTTTCTTTGAATGTAGATTTAGATTCTATTATTGATGAATTTTATGCTATAAAGCATCATCGGGTATAACTGTAACTGATAATATTATATTATGACTTTTTTTGTTATTTATGAATTTTATTCGTACATAGAATTTCTAAAGTTTTGTCCCCCGTAACATTAATTCCTGGCTCCGTCCCTGATAACCAATTACTGTTTGACCAGTTATTTTAAATTCGTATACATATTTTTAGATTTTAATTACTAAAATATTTAAATATAAAATGAATAATTCAAGAAGTAAAGCATTAAAACTTGGAACTTACTAAATATGATCATTTTGAAGTACAAAGGGAGAGAAGGTTTAACCCTTCAAATATGAAGAGTGAAATCAAACTTTTATTTCAAAAAGTTAAATTAAAGTGTTTGTTGAATCTTATTTCGAATGATCGTCACTTTAAAATAAAATGCATTTTACTTTTGAAATGTCTTTTGTTTATGTTCTTAGTAAATAAATACTGTTCCTTATAATACAAAACTGTCCCAATGCCTAAATAATATGAACTTTTGTTTGCTATCAATATAGCTTACAACACAGTAGCTCAAGTTTATGTTTCAAAATATAATATTGTGAGGAAAACTCCAACCGATGCATCTGTCTGTGATGAATCAAGAAAACAAAGAAGACAAGTTTGTTGTTCATGACTACCCCATTACATGTGACTATCAGCTTTATCTGTTAATTGATTCTTGTTTTAACGCGGTTCTCGATACCCAATGCTTGAACCCACAAACCATAAAAATTGATTCCCACGTCTTCACTTTAGAGATAAAAATAAACAATGGACTAACATTTTTGTTATTGGGATGATTATTTTATTCGAAGTCCTTGATAATAAGGTCAAAGAAGTAGGTATGACAAGAAAGGAGACAATGGGATTGCAAATTAAACAAAATCATTTCATCTGGTCAGTCCAACATGCAAGCCACAACACATCAGTCACATGTAGGAATGTCGCTAATCATTAAAGATTTACCCATTAGGATTTCATTTGACCATACCTACCACGAATAATCACTTCTTCTTCTTCTTTTTTTCCCGCCTTTCAAAAAGATTAACAGCCTATTATGATTTGACATCATTATGGAAATAGTGTGATCTAAACTTTCTTTCTTTTTTTTTCTTTTTTTTTTAACGAGGTGTCCTAACTTGCGCCAGACATATCCTCGTCCCTGAACCTCCGGCCCCTCAGCTGTTCAGGGAGGTAAATCGCAGGATGTGTCCTTGTTGGTTCCCAAATTCCCACATGGCTTTTACTCCTTCCCCAAAGGGAGCCTCCTCCATGGTGATTAATCCACCAATAATTCCTCCTTTTATTGGATCAAAGGTTCCCACCAGGAATCGAACTCCCCACGCTTGGTTTCAGAGCCCCCCAATGTGATTGTTCCACCAACTTGGATGTACCCTAGGGGGCATCTAAACTTCATATTTATCTTATATTTACACAAGCCTTGAACAAATTAATAAGAAGCTCGGACACATACATGTGCATGACATAATATAAATATATAGACATACAAGGATGTTAAATGGGGTGAGATGAGCTGGTCACATGTAACTCACTGTTCTTTTTTTATTTTTATTTTTTTAAGATGAAAATTGTAATTTATATCTGAAATTCGAGTCGCTTGCGAGCCTCAGCAATTATTTGTTATATAATTAACTTTAAATTAAATTTTATTTTACAAAAAATGCTTAAACAAGTTTGACATGAAGTTTGTGAAGGGTACTTTCATTATTTCAACTTTATTAAATAGATATTCTAATAATTAAAATTTTCTAAACTGTCTAAAAAGTGTCAATGTCCGACACGACACGAATAACAAGTGTCAGTCTTAATACGAGTATGCGTGCTTTATAGGCCTATAATTGAATTTCGACCTCTTACGTATATAATATTGAAAAATACTGAACAATACATAAAATTTCATACAAGTTCTTTTTTATTTTATATCAATATTGTTCTATTGTGTATAATTCAATATTATGATGTTTGTATTTCCCAATAGACCATGATAATCATTCGTGTTGAAGCTTCTGAGTCATGTTTTAATAGGGATTGTATACGGGGTGCAGGGACGGGTATTCCGTTACCATCCCCGCCTTGTCAAAAATTTCAAGGGGACGCAGGTCCAGTTATCTTTGCGTTAAATTATTTTTATAAAAGAGCAAGATTTAAATTGAAAAATTATAAAACAAATAAATAGATTTGAGTATGTTGGGGAAATTCGAGATGTGGACCATGTACTCGATTTCCGTCCCTTTTACTATTGGAATTGGGGCAAGAACGGAGAATTTTGCTATCCCTGTATCCTAACAGTTATATTTTGTTTACCATTTTGACTGCAATTTGAAAATTCATCAATTCTTAAGGTGTTAATCTTTTACAGAATTATAGCTCTCCTCCTCCACAGATAGAGGTGTAGATTATTGATTGTTAGTTTGATGCCCATTCTTCGAGTAATGTTCTGTAAAATCACATTATGAATTTACGTTCGTTTATTTGCGTGTTATAATTTGAAGTGATTGTCCAAGGTTCCATGATCATATAGGATGTCACAAATTATATACACGATGAATCGAGTATAGTAAGACACAATTTGTGATATGATTAAAATTATGTCGTTCACAATCAGTTCATAAAGTTGGACGATTTATATTGATAAGATTGTATTGTTCTTATTAAGATTTGTCTAGATCTTGAAATAGCAACAATAATGTGTTTCGATGCACATTAAATGGGACCGCGTAGATTACTCATTTGTGACCGTTTGAAATGAGACTCTACTTGATTATCAAACAGATCGCCTAAATCCTGAGTGAGTAATGTACCTTTGATTGCTAGTTCAAGTTCTTTGAGGTACCAATGAGTGAAGTCTTAAATGGAAGATTGATCTCAATGCTTTGGAAATCGGACTGAAACAATTAGAGATCATATATTTACAATATTGGAATTCATTAATCATTGAGATGAGACGATCGTCACTCTAAAGTATTTTCCTAGGCAAATTTAATCTGAGCTCAGTAGGTCGACAATGAGATCATTGGACTTTACATTGTGATTTGATCACAACGAATTTGCCGTATGAAAATGGGACTTAGAGGGTAATACATGTTGAAGGGTAAAACGGTCATTTTACCAGTTTCAACATATTGACGGTCAAATGGGGTTGACTTGTGGAACGATAATCAGAGGATATTGTTATTGAATCATAATTTGCTTCTATAACTATCACTCGACTCGAGAGTGCAATCTCGATTTTTTGGTAGAATAAGTCAGGATTAATAGATGTATCTCAATTGGTCAAGAGTTGACCTAATTGAAAATATCTATTGGAGCTTGGGTCATGTGAGTCCAATTAGGTCCCTCTTTCGGCTCCAATAAAAGATGTGACTTAATTGGACTGCTACAATAAAGTTTAAGGAAATTTGTACAATTTTCAAATCCTAATAGGTCATTATAAATATGCACTTTATTGGCATATTTTAAATGAGATTTTAGGGTTAGCCATTTTCACATTCTCCAAAAAGGAATTACACCTAGTGGAGAACAAGGGAGAAGATCTAAGGAATGAAGCAATTGGCGAGGCCATTAATAGTTCCTTCAAAAAGGTTATCATCTCGCCTTTCTATATATGTGAGGATTTTATAATCAAATGATCTCAAGGACAATTAAATTCTTATTTACATGATTTTAATCTTTAAAGGAAAATTAATTTCCTATTATGATGATTAAAATTCATTAACCAACAAATGGTATCAGAACCAAGGTTATTGTATGCCTTGAGTATGATTAATTTTTATTTTTTTTTAAACCCTAGTGTAATATGCATTTTAGTTGGGTGGTGTTAGTTTATTTGATTTTGACATGTTTATACTTTAAATATGTTTAAAGTTATTGTTTATACACTCATAATCACTTTTGGCCCTAGAATTTCTTTTTACTTCCTATTGTAATTCATTTATTATAGTTATTCTCTAGAAATTTTGTAAGCCATAAGGCATTAAGTTTTTTATATTTTTTTTCTTCATTTTCATTTTTGTATTTTGAGGAAGAAATGTAAACTTGATGCTGTAATTTCAATGGAGAAGAAGGAAGAGCAAACGCAAGAAATAAAACAAAAAAAAACCAAGAAATAAAACCGATCGGAGCAGCCTGCAATGGCAGCAAGCTGCTGCCTTGCGAGGCAACAACAGGGCGCCGGAGGTCTGGCGGCGGCGCAAATGGCAGCCTATTTTGGGTCGCCGGAGTAGTGTATGTTTTTAGTGGAAGTGTGTTTTCTTGTTAGGGTTTGAAAATTATGGTAATTTGGATTTTTTGGGCGTTTCTTTAATTCTTGGGCCAATGTTGTTGGATAATGGCATTTGTTGGTTTTGGGCCTAAAAATTAAATTAACCCTATTTTCATGTTACATGAGGTGGACTACAAAAAAAATTGAAGAATTGGGCCGAGATGTGGCCCAGTGTAATTCTTTTTATCCTTGTTGTAATTTAAATTCTTAGGATGGACCATTAGTGATTATTATTCATTTAATTATCACTTTTACGTCTTTATGGATGAATGAATGTTTAATTATTATCGCATGTCATGTATATTAAATTAAACACCACCCGGTGCACTAAAATCATATGCATTTACATTTAAATATTTTTTTTACCACTCTAAATTAATTAGAGGTGGTTGAAAAATATTTTATAATTAGCACCATTATAATTGTTTATATTTGGCGGACTAATTAAGTGAAAATCCAACGGTGCAAAATATTAAATGGGAGAGGGTTTATAGGCATGTATAAACCTACGGCCTCCTCCGTCATCCAATTTGTTATTAAAATACGTATGTTTAGTATCGAATTATATCGGTCTCCCTATAGAAAAACTACATTATTTTAGATTAATTAAAATTGGATCTAGTAATAGAATTTCTTTAAAAATGAAATAATGGAATGATCATCCCATAGACGGCACCTTATATATTTCGAATATTTTAAAATTATTGACGGATGTTATTACACTTATGTACGAATATTTTGGGGGACTTCCTATAGAAGATTTCAATAAAATTATTCATAGGCCAAATTATAATTAATCCTCATTTTTTGTGGCATGAGATGCCTAGCTCAATAAAATGAGTGGGAGGATCCCAACCTTACCAACAACTACATCGACCTCCTATAGAGAGCGTGATAAAAGTTGTAAGGGTTTAAGGTTTTTTATTACAAATATAATTTTGGGTCTATATTTGCATATTCATATACATGCATCATACAAAAATTATTGCTCATTTTATTAATACGCGAATCGTTAATTTTACAGAAAATGTTGCTTAATCCATTATCAGTAATACTTAACAAAAATCAACTTGTGGGAGAAAACTGCGTTGACTGGAAAAGGAATCTTAATATTGTTCTTACCGCTGAAAAACACAAATTTATGCTGGATGAAGTTTGTCCCGAAACCCCTAAAGATGACTCCATAGAATCTCAAAAGGCTGCATATGAAAAGTGGCATCATTCTGATGAGATGGCCCGTTGTTACATTTTGGCATCCATGTCAAATGTGTTACAACGGAAACATCAAAATATGCAAATTGCTTTTGACATAATGAAAAGCCTTCAAGAGATGTTTGGACAACAAAGCCGACAAGCTAGGCAAGCCTCCATTAGGGTAATTATGAACACACGCATGAAATTGGGTGCATTTGTAAAGAACCATATGTTAACCATGATTGGTCACTTCAATGATGCAGAGGTTTTAGGAGTTGACATTGATTCCGAGACGTAGATTGACATGGTCCTTGAGACTCTTCCTGAGATATTCTCACAATTTATAGTTGATTATAATCTACACAAGATGGACATGTCTCTGATGGAATTAATGAATGAGCTACAAAATGTTGAATCCGTTCTAAAAGTTAGGAGTGGAAATGCTTTGACTGTTATAGTCGAACCCTCTCATCCTAAGTCTTCTGGTGGCAAAGGAGAAAAGAAGAGGAAGATGCCAAACAAAAAGTCAGATAGCAAGTGAAAGGGGAGGAAAACTATTGCCGATGGAAAAACAAAGGGAAAGTATTTTATTTGTGGACAAAATGGTCACTGGAAGAGGAACTGCCTAGATTACCTAGCTAAGGGGAAGCAATGTAAAGGCAATAATGCCCTATTCATTGAGTCATGTTTAGTGGTTGATTCTACTAATACGTGGATTGTAGATTCTAGAGCCACTAATCATGTTTGCAATTATTTGCAGGGGTTCCGGGAAACCAAGCATCTCGGTGTAGGGGAGTACACTCTTAGGGTTCGCATAGGAGCAGTGGTATTTGCCAAAGCTATTGGCACTTTTACTTTATGTTTTGAGAATCGTAGGCATTTGGTGTTAGATGACTATTATTATGTTCCCGAACTTATACGGAACTTGGTTTCCATTGCACTTTTATATCATGTTGATTATTCGGTACTTTTTACCCATTCTACCGTGGTTATTAAGTTGAATAATTCTGTTATATGTTCAGGTCATATGGTTAATAGTCTTTATGTCTTAAGTCCTTTGATTGGCTCTATACATAACACTACTACTGCTAAGAAAAGAAAGAGATCGTCTAGTACTAATGAAACTCTCTTATGGCATCTTAGATTGGGTCATATCAATCTAAATAGGATTCAAAGATTGGTAAATGATGGTCTTTTAAATGAGTTAGAGGTGAAATCTATACCAACTTGTGAATCTTGTATAGAAGAAAAGATGACCAAGAGGCCTTTTAAGGCTAAGGGACTAAGGGCTAAAGAGGTTTTGAAATTAGTACATTCCGATGTTTGTGGACCTATTAGTACTCGGGCTAGAGGAAGATACGAGTACTTCATCACCTTCACAGATGATTACTCTAGATTTGGATACATATACCTTACGTCTCACAGATCTGAAGCTTTGGAGAAATTCAAGGAGTTTCAAATGGAAGTTGAGAAACAATTAGGAAAGAGTATCAAGGCCCTTTATCTGATCGAGGTAGCGAGTATCTATCCCAAAAGTTTAAGGTCTATTTATCGAATAACGGGATATTATCCCAATTGAGTACACCAAGAACTCCCCAACAGGATGGTGTCTCGGAAAGAAGAAATCGAACTCTTTTAGATATGGTAAGATCAATGATGAGTTATTCCTCATTGCCTATATCCTTTTGGAAATATGCACTACAAACAGCCATTTATATCTTGAATTTGGTACCACCTAAGTCAGTTCCCAAGACACCTCTTGAATTGTGGAATGGGCGCAAGCCCAATTTACACCACATTCGGATATGGGGATGTCCAACACAAGTGTGCTAAAGGGAAAGACGGATAAGATAGAATCAAGATCATATGTTTGTTTATTTGTAGGATATCTAAAGGGAACGAGAGGCTACTACTTCTATAATCCTCTTGATAAGAAGGTATTTGTTAGCACAAATGCAACCTTCTTAGAGGATAAGTATATAGAAGAACACAAGTCTACTACTAAGATTCTATTGGAAGAGATGTTAGAACATGGTTCAAACAACTCAGTTCCATATTTTCGCATAGAATCTAATAGTGATGACTTGGAACCTCCTACTGAACCAATGGTTGCTGATGAAGCAAGTGAGCAAGTGATGCCCACAGGGCCTCATAGGGAAATAGAACCAGAGGTAGTAGAAAATGAGGCATCCATTGTTGAATCTCCACATGTCCCTACAAATGGGGATAATGAGCATGTTGTTCCTGAAGGGCAGGATCAAACAGTGGGAAGAGAGGAAGAACCTTTGGTCAGACTGGACAATTAGGCACCTTCAACTATTACTCGTAGTGGGAGGGTTGTGAGACCACCTTCTAGGTACTTGCTCTATGGAGAATCTTATCAGGCGATCTCTACTGAGCAAGAAGAAGATCCCACTTCGTTTAAGAAAGTAATGGAGGATGTAGACTTTGAATCATGGAATTAGCCATGAACTCAAAAATGGAATCTATGTATTCCAACAAGGTTTGGGATCTTGTAAATGCACCTAATGGGATAAAGCCTATAGGATGCAAGTGGGTCTATAAAAGGAAAAGAGGTATAGATGAAAAGATTGAAACCTTCAAAGCAAGGCTAGTGACCAAGGGTTTTACCCAAAGAGAAGGCATCGACTATGAAGAAACCTTCTCACCGGTTGCCAAGCTTAAATCTATTCGAGTCCTTTTATCCATTGCTACTCATTATGATTATGGGGTTTGGCAAATGGATGTCAAGACAGCATTTTTAAGTGGACGTCTTGAGGAGACCATTTACGTGATGCAACCTGAAGGGTTTGTGAAAGAAGGCCATGAAAGGAAAGTTTGCAAGTTGTAGAAGTCCATTTATGGACTCAACCAGGTGTCTAGATCTTGGAATGTAAGATTTGATCAAACCATCAAGACCTATGGTTTTGAGCAAAATCAGGATGAACCTTGTGTGTACAAACGAATACAAGGGAAGAAAGTAGTTTTTCTGATTTTTTATGTAGATAACATTCTACTCATTGGAAATGATGTAGAGACATTGTCACCTGTAAAGAAATGGTTGTCACAGTATTTTGATATGAAGGACTTGGGAGAAGCTAGTTATGTTTTGGGAATCCGTATCTTGCGAGATAGGAAAAACAGAAGGATTGCATTATCCCAAGCTTCATAAATTGACAAAATATTGTCCAGATTTGCAATGCAGAATTCCAAAAAGGGAGAACGTCCTTTTAGACATGGAATTCATCTATCTAAAAAGCACTGTCCCAAGAATGCAACGGAGATAGATTACATGAGAAAGGTTCTTTATGCTTCGGCTGTGGGAAGTCTCATGTATGCAATACTTTGCACTAGACCTGATATTTGTTATGCTATAGGTATTGTTAGTCGTTATCAGTCTAATCCAGGACCAGAACATTGGGTAGCGGTAAAGCATATACTCAAGTATCTTCGAAAAACGAGAGATTATATGCTTGTCTACTCAAGACATGATCTAAATCCTATTAGATATACTGATTCCGATTTTCAATCCGATCGTGACTCTAGGAAGTCTACATCGGGATCAGTATTTACACTGGGAGGTAGAATATATAGCAGCTTGTGAAGGCATAATATGTAGCGGCTTGTGAAGCTGCTAAAGAAGTTGTATGGTTCAAGAAGTTTCTTTTGGACCTTGACGTGGTACTTTTGGCAATGGAGCCCATAACGCTTTATTGCGATACTAGTGGGGCGGTTGCCAATGCTAAAGAACCAAGGAGTCATCAGCGTGACAAGCACATCGAGAGAAAATATCACCTTGTTAGAGAAATTGTTCATCGAGGAGACGTGACGGTTAATAAGATTGCATCAACAAATAATCTTACGGACCCATTCACTAAGACCTTATCAGGTAAGGATTTTGATGGACATCTTAAGAGGATAGGTATTTTTGATATGTCACACATTCTCTAAGAAGGGCAAGTGGGAGATTGTTAGTTTGATGCCCATTCTTCGAGTAATGTTCTGTAAAATCACATTATGAATTTATGTTCGTTTATTTGTGTATTATAATTTGAAGTGATTGTCTAAGGTTCCATGATCATATAGGATGTCACAAATTGTATACTCGATGGATCGGGTATAGTAAGACACAATTTTTGATATGATCAAAATTATGTCGTTCACAATCGGTTCATAAAATTGGACGCTTTATGTTGATAAGATTGTATTGTTCTTATTAAGATTTGTCTAGATCTTGAAATAACAACAATAATGTGTTTCGATGCACATTGAACGGGGCCGCGTAGATGACTCATTTGTGACCGTTTGAAATGAGACTCTACTTGATTATCAAATAGGTCGCCTAAATCCTGAGTGAGTAATGTACCTTTGATTGCTAGTTCAAATTCTTTGAGGTACCAATGAGTGAAGTCTTAAATGGAAGATTGATCTCAGTGCTTTGGGAATCGAGTTGAAACAATTAGAGATCATATACTTACAATATTGGAATCCATTAATCATTGAGATGAGACGATCTTCACTCTAAGGTATTTTTCTAGGCAAATTGAATCTGAGCTCAATAGGTCGATGATGAGATCGTTGGACTTTACATTGTGATTTGATCACAACGAATTTGCACTATTAAAATGTGACTTAGAGGATAATACATGTTGAAGGGCAAAACAGTCATTTTGCCAGTTTCACTATATTGACGGTCAAATGAGGGTTGATTTGTGGAACGACAATCAGAGGATATTGTTATTGGATCATAATTTGCTTCTATAACTATCACTTGACTCGAAAGTGCAATCTCGATTTTTTTGTAGAATAAGTCGGGATTAATAGATGTATCTCCATTGGTCAAGCGTTAACCCAATTGAAAACATCTATTGGAGCTTGGGTCATGTGAGTCCAATTAGGTCCCTCTCTTGGCTCCAATAAAAGGTGTGTGACTTAATTGGCCTACTACAATAAAGTCTAAGAAAATTTGTGCAATTTCCAAACCCTAATACGTCATTATAAATATGCACTTTATTGGCATATTTTAAATGAGATTTTAGGGTTAGCCACTTTTCACATTCCCTACAAAGGAATTACACCTAGTGGAGAACAAGGGAGAAGATTTAAGGGAGGAAGCAATTGGCTAAGCCATTAATAGCTCCTTCAAAAAGGTTATCATCTCCCCTTTCTATATATGTGAGGATTTTATAATCCAATGATCTCAAGGTCAATTAAATTCTTATTTACATGATTTCAATCTTCAAAGGAAAACTAATTTTCTATTGTGATGATTAAAAATCATTAACCAACATTGATAACTTGCCAAAAGTAGCGTGTGGACTTCTCCAGGTGATCACTCCAACGTGAGAATAAGTAGGGGAAGAAGCATGAAATATTGCAAATGCATAAAATGACTAAATGTCATCACCTTGCTTGAGGTAGATATCAAATCATTTGGATAAGCGCGATCATATAAATTCCCTGTTCGAATTGCAATTTTGTTAGCAACAACGGACTATCAACAACCAATCCTAGATCTGAATGATTGCCAGTTTATTCAATATGTTGTATATTGATGTTGTTCAAAACCAATCAAACAAGTGTTAAACGAAAAAACCAAAACTGGAGGCCGGTAAATGGCCTATGCGGTCGTATAGGCTTGCGGTCACATTTCAAATTGCAGGGCCATCATGAAATGATTTATGCAGCCGCATAAAACAAAATTGTAGCTGTTAGTGGCCATTGTCATTTGAATTTTGGTGGCTTTTCATGTGATTTTGGCACCAATTCGTGGAGACTCGTTTGAGACCTATATATATGTGATTGATATTCATTACAATACACAAGAAATATCAATATTGTGATCACAATTTTGTTTCACAAAAAAGCAAAAGATTTCTCTTTAACATATTAAAAATTCCTATTTCACATTCTCGAGTTTTGAAGGATTATACCTAGTGCTTAAGTGTTAAATCCTTGACAAGGCTTAGTTAATCATGCAACCCATTTGCTAAAATCCTATAAGCACTAAATTCAATCCGAGAGGGGGCAAATATCATTGGAGGACAACGATTACGTATTCGGGCCTTTTCATCTTCATTTTTTTCCTCATTATTGTTATTGATTTCTCGGTTTTATTCTTTTTTTATTCTCCATTCCCTTTTGTGAAAACATTATTTCCAACATACTCAAACGATATTTTGTAATGTAGAATGAAAATACTATGGCGACAATCAAGTTAATGAATCAGGACCTTGTTTGATTTGATCGCTTTAATGGCACCAACTTCACGAGATGGCAAGACATTTTGAAATGTCTACTCAAGGTGTTGAAGATATTTTATATACTTGATCCATAATGGGCACCGCTATTGGAACCTACAAATGGAGAAACGGATGCCATAAAAGTCGGAAGACAAAAGCGCCAAGAAAATGAACTTATATGTCGTGACCATATTCTCAATGCTCTATCAGATAGGCTGTATGATCTCTACACCAACACATCAACAGCAAAGGAAATATAGAATGCTTTGAAAAGTAAGAACATATCCCAAGAAGAAGGTACTAAGAAATTTTTAATTTCAAAGTACTTTGATATAAAAATTTCTTAAAAATATTTCCCTTCTTTCCCAAATTCATGAATTACAAGTCCTTATCAACAAGTTGAAGGCGGTCAAAATAGAAATTCCGAAAACTTTTCAAGTGGAAGTAATTATTGCTAAACCCTTTGGAACTTGAAAAGGATATCCGAAAAAAATAATGCATAATTCCAAAGATTATTCTTTAGAACAATTGCAAAAACATCTTCGAATAGAGAGAGTTTAGGGCAAGAGATAAGAACGACAATTCTTATGAAAGCATTTCAAAGGTCAATGCCATCGAGAAGAACAAGCCTTCTAATAAAACAAGAGAAAGCCTTCAAGAAACTTTAGCAAGTCCAAGAAGGAGCAAATAGGGTTGTTTCGTATGTGGAAAACCTAGACATTATGCAAATGAATGTCGACATCGGAAAAGAAAAAACTCCAAAGGAAAGATGAACTCCATCAAGGAAGATAACATTGTGGTTCCCATAAGTGAGATCAATACTATCGAGGGAAAGGTTCATATGATAAATCATTGTTCAAAATATATTATGAAGTTGATGGAGATCAAGAAATTTAAATGGGTAACGAAGTTCGATCCAAAGTAATTGGAAAATGAAATGTAGAGATCATTTTCACTTCCGGCAAAACAGCTACATTAGCCAATTGTTACATGTTTTTGACATGAATAGTAATTTCATTAGTGATAATCTCTTAGGAAAATCAGGTATAAAAATGTGTTTATGAGTCCGGCAAACTTGTACTATCCCTAAATGAGAAATTTGTTGGACAAAGCTATTCTTGTGAAGGAATTGTCAAATTATGTACTGTTGACAAAATGATTAATAATAAAGTTGATTTTTCTTATATTGTTAATCCATTTACTTTATGGCATGCTAGACTATGTCACATAAGTAAAAGTACTATGTAAAGAATATTGAAATATGACTTGATATCTTACAACGAAAATGATGCATTTAAATGTAAAATTTGCATAGAATCTAAAATGACTAAAAAGCCTTATTAAAGTGTAAAAAGGACTTTTATTATCTTAGAATTAATTCATACGGATATATGTGAGTTAAATGGTATGTTGACTAGAGACAAAAATAGATATTTTATTACCTTTATTGATGATTTCACTAGGTATACATATGTTCACTTGATGAAACAAAAACACGGAGCCTTGGATATGTTTAAAGCATATGAAAATGAAGTTGAAAATCACCTAAGTGTGAAAACATAATGTTGAGGTTCTCACAATACTTTTAAGGCTAGACTACTAGCTAAAAGTTATGGACAAAGGAATAGGCTATTTTAACTCTTATCAGTAGCTAGAATAACATCAATTAGGATATTATTCGCATTGGTTCCAATATATGACTTGCATATTCATCAAATGGATATCAAGACGACATTCTTGAATGGAGATCTCGATGGGGAGGTATATATGGAACAACACGAAGGGTTTGCTCAACCTAGAAATGAACATAAGGTGTGCAAGTTAATAAAGTCATTATACGGTTTGAAGCAAGCTCCTAAGAATTGGCGTGAAAATTTTAACTTAGCTATCATATCATTTGGTTTTAAATATAATTTTTAGATAAATGTTTGTATTCTAAAATATGTGAAAATTATGTGATATTTATTGGCCTATACGTTAATGACATGTTGATTATGAGTAATCATATCAATGGAATAGAAGAAACGAAGAAGTTTATATCTTCCATATTCAAAATGAAGGATCAAAGTTACTAAAACTAGTGGGTTACCACTTAAGTCAATTACATTATATTAAGAATGTAATAAATAAGTTCAAGCATTTGAACATAAAAAAATCTAGTATCCCTATTGATCCAAGTTTAAAACTTATGAAGAATGATGGAAGGACAATTTCTTAATTGGAGTACGCAAGTATCATAGGGAGTCTAATGTGTGTAGTTCAATGCACAAGACGAGACATAGCATTTGAAATTAGTAAACTTAGTAGGTTTACTAGTAATCCGAGCAATGATCATTTGAAGGCAATTTGTAGAGTTCTTGGCTATTTAAAGAAAACCAAGAACTTGTGTCATTAATATACTAAATTCTTAGCTATATTAAAAGGATTCAAAGATGCTAGTTGGATATTTAGCATGGGTGAAAGTAAATCTACTTCAAGTTGAATATCTATCATGGGTGAAACTTTAAAATAAAGATCCACTAGTGATAGCAATACTATCTGCCATTGTTTAACAAGTAATTCATGGATTCAAATAATAATAACAAATCATTTAATATGTGGGTAGTCTTAGCATTATAAAATCCACGATAATCCTATTCTAATTAAATAATGTTGGTTGTTACTGAAATGAGGGTTGAGCTTTAAGCTCTCAATGAACTTCAATACTAAGTAGAAGTATCTCTAAAAGTAACAAAGATAATGGAAGAACTTCACCTAGATGAATTTCGAGATGGTGTCGCCTCAATAAAGAGTTAGAATTTCCCTCTTAAAAGTTTGTCAAAAAAGGATGAACACAAGGCCTTATTAACACTAAGCAAGTTTGAGGAACTTGAGATCGCGTGATACTTATGTATGTGTTCTAATCACTATTGTCACATGTAATAACTAGTTTAAAGCTTCAACGCTATATTTGATTCTGATTTTACTTTATTTGAATTATACTATGGTCAGATTCAAATAGAAATATATCTAACCTTATGCATGGGTATTGTACATTTTGAATATGAAATTTTATTAAATGTTGAACAAATTGGGGATTGTCGTATATTAATGTTGTTCAAAAATCAATCAAACGAGTGTGAAATAGAAAACCAAAATTGAAGGCCAATAAATGGCCTATGCAACCACATAGGCCAAATAGGCTTGTGGTCGCATGTCAAACTGCAGCGCCATATGATCTATGCTACCGCATATGTTTGTTTTATGCAACCGCATAGAACAAAATTATAGCCGTTAATAGCCATTTTTATTTGAATTCTAGTGGCTTTTCATTTTGATTTTGGCACCAATTCATAAAGACTCATTGAGGCCTATACATATATGGTTGGTGTTCATTAGAATACACAAGAAATATCAATATTGTGATCACAATTTTGTTCCACAAAAGAGCAAAAGATTTCTCTTTATCATATTTACACCAAGTGCTTAAGTGTTAAATCCTTGATAAGGCTTGATTTATCATGTAAACCATTTGTCAAAACCCAACAAGCACTAAATTCAATTTGAGAGAGAACAAATATCATTTGAGAACAACGATTACGTGATCGAGCCTTCTTCATCTTCATTTTTTCTCATTATTGTTCTTGCTTTCTTGGTTTTATTCTTTGTTTCTTCTCCATTCCTCTTTGTAAAAGGCACTATTTTCAACACAATTGGCCACTTATTTCCTTTAACGATGCCATAAAATGGTATAGAGTTGTTCATTAGGCTATTTCCTATGCCTATTCAAAAGGTTTCCACTAAATGGATTCAATAGTTTGCCGTTTGGTTAACTGATCTTTGATGGGCTCATTGGTCAGAAAGTAGAAGAATAAGTGGATGACATAGTAGTGAAATGTAAAAGAAATATGGGGGTTGTGCGAAAACATGAGTTGAAGCATAAACCTAAAAAGTGTGTATCTAGATCATCTAGAAGGATATTACTCGATTTTTTTTAAGACTTGGGGTTCTATCTTACAATATTATATTGGAGAATTATTAATTTATCGTGTGGGCCTATATATTCAATTAATTGTGTATAAAATGCTATTTTAAAATTAAGCCTAAATTATAGTAATCAAATAAAGAATTAAGTAATTAAGCTTATGACATCTAAATAAAATGTGGACTGAATTATGTGTAGAGATCAGATTCTTTTAGAGTTGTATTTTATGATGGACAAAATACATATGAAAACTATATATAAGGCTATGATTCCCAATTCAATTCCCTGGAAAATGGCAAGTTTTCGTCATCGTCATCCAGATCACAAGATCTCTAGGGCTCATCTGAATCATTGCTCTCATCAGCCTCATATCTGGGTGGAGGATGAAAATGACTTGCTTGGTTCCTAGCCTCCTCTTCCCTCCTTTGGCGCCTATTTCTAAGCGGAGCAGTACGGGGGGCATTTCCCTGCCTTTCCTCCGACTGCTGAGTTGTAGGAGGTGGGGGCTATAGGCTCGTCCGAGGCTCACATGTCTGTTGTTATCTATGCTCCGGTCGGCTGGACTGAATCTGTCAAATACACTGCTGGACCTCGTAGGCCTACGTTCTAGCTCGTATTCTGGTGAGAAGTTATCCTCCATATTGTATGGGACCTCGGTGGGTTGACCAGAAACATAATTGGAAGAAATATCAACTCCCACATTTCTTTCAATGGGGCTAGCTCCCCTGCCATGCCTAGAAGACGTGGCTCACTAGCTTCGAACCTCGTCTTCCTAGTGGTGTTGCTCTTAAGGCATTTAGGATGGTATAGGATAACCTCTCTGGCCCTGCATTTGCATCAAAAGCTCTTGCATAGCCATATTTTGATTTGTGATACTTTTCATATTTGCTGTCATAGTGGCTATCTCCCTAGTGAGTTGGGCAGTCATTCGCATTTCACATCTTCTACAGTGGTGGTGAGGCCGACGACGACCAGTCGAGGCAGTTGTTGGTGAGACTGCACCAACATTTTCTCTCACCCTCCTGGGAAGTACATCTTCATCAAAACTCATTTTTCTATGTTTCAACCTCAAGTTTTTCCAACTTACGGGGCTTCCTCTTGTTCCTTTTCAAGAACAAATCCTTTTCAAGGGGGATGCCCAAGTGTTCTTTTTCAATAAGTTTTTACCACACGGTTGCTCATGGTTATGGTGTGGATTCTCACAGATGGCACCAATTTGTTGACCTCGTTTTCGATCGGGGCCACGCGGACAACAGATATTGGATCCATTCACGCACATGTAAGCCTAGTTCAACACGCTAAGACACACAAAAGATCTGATGGAGGGCGTGGAAGTGGCTCAAAGGCACGGGACAACAACGTTCAAGTTCAACGAGACATTAGTGGAACAATTGTACAATAATTATCAATCGTGGATGATGAATATGATGGTAAAATGGAGTGTATTGTTTTGTATTTGTTCTTGTATTAAATCTTACATTAGTCCTACAAAAGTTACATGGGAGAGTATTTATAGTGGTACAAATTTAATTGTGGCCCTCGGATGGGAATACACATGGCCTCATCTCCTTAATTCATATATATAATCCTAGGCACCACTTTTGACTAACTAGCTTGCTATGCATTTATTAACTATGCAGAGCCCCCACTTTCTTTGACAAGACTTATTACTTCAACTTCCCAGCGATCATTCGAAGAAGATGCTTGTGTAAAGACGGATCTCTAGAAAGAAGTGATACTGAAGGTGCTTCGGAGGCAACAGGTTTGGCATATGGGCCTCGAATTGAACCACTTTGACCAATGCTCTTCGGATTTCATGATGCCAAGCTTCGGTTGAGATGGCCCATATTGGCTTCAAGGCCTCGATCACCTTGCCATGTCCCTCGGCTTGAGTGGGCCAAGAGCTATAGTGAATTGGTCACGTGGAACCACGTGTAACAAGATGTAACACGTCATTCTAATCATACTGACACTAAATTTTCAAATTTCTTGACCAAGCGATAAACTCCCAAAAATCTAGTAAGGTATCAAGAAAAATATCAATGGAAGTTTATGGTATTTAGAAATATCCATCAATGATAATAATAAATTAAATAAAAGTTTATACATTTCATGGCTTATTATTAACCAGCAAGATTCTGCAGGGAAACGGCAAAAGTCTCGAATCTTCAATTAGGTTATTTGATTGATTTAGAGAAATCAACACTACAGTTTTATTGCTTAGCATTTAAACTTGCATTTAGGCTGTTGTATTGTTCTTGGAAGAACTGAAGAACATTGGGATCCAGCCCATGCATCTTTCTTTCAGTTTGCAAGGATTTTCTCCTACTTATACTCCAGCTAGAGACTACCATTTTTATAGCTCACAGTCAGCTCTCTTTCTATGGAGACGATCGTAGAAAGAGAAAGAGCGAGTCTTATCAAGCTGCTAAAACTACAAGAAAATAGTATGAAATGTAAAGAATATAATCCTAATTATTCAAGTAATGAAATGAAGAATGAAACTTTGACTCCCTTCAATGATATTGCAAAAATTCCTTGAAACTGTGAAAATCAAACACTTCCTTTCTCTTTTGTTTCATTTTTCTCTCAAAACACGAAGAAAAATGGTGGCACATGAGCAGCGGGTGTGTCGTACATATACACGGTCTGTATAAATTGTGAATCCCATCAAAATTACTTATTTTGCCCCAAATTATAGACAACTTTTCTTATTAAGAGTATAATTGATTTCTTAATTTTATGTGTTTTGTATCAATAAACACGTTATTGTATTTTGTTCTCTAATATGCCCTATTCAAATGTTTTTAGTCGACTAAGTCAGTTCACGGGCCCAGAACCCTGCAAACCACACAAAATACATTATAGATTGTACCCACTGTCCAAGATGCAACATTGTTCATGCGCTATTTAGGGTCAAAAGCTATTTGGATGTATAGTTTGAATCATATAGGACCTGTTCGATAGTAACTATAAAAATTAATTTTTTACTGTTAAAGAGAAAAATGAATCCCACTTGTCAATGAAAAAGTCAAAAATGATGACTGAAATAGTGAAATAACGATCAAAAAATCGATTTTTTGTGGTGAAAAATTGCTACCAAACGAGGGCATAGTATCCAGATTGGTAATAAATGAAAAGGCAAAAATAAGTTAAATACAATGAAACTAACGACTTCAGTTGGCATCATATAGGCAACAAATGAGATTATTTAACACAAAAACTACTCATACTATACTAAAAAATATATATATACACATTCATTGGATAGTGTCCTTTCCAGTCAAAGGTTATTGCACGTTCTATCACAGAATAGAATTTAGTGCCAGTTGAAGAATAAAATTCTACTCAAATCTAGTATACCAATTTTCATGTAAATCATCTTCGGTAAAACTAATTCCTTTTCAGTCTATCAGCGTCACCACAAGTCCTCAAACCAGCACAAAACATACCTTAAGCACCGACAGTTATTAGCTTACGAGCGTAGGATATACGATCCAAGCCTGCCTCACTAAGGGAGACCAACACGCGATGACAAGCCAAAGCTGTTGCTGTGATAAATATGACAAATGAAGTCCAGCAGAATCTCAGCATTAAGACAGGATCTTTCCTCGCAGAATGTAATGCCTTCAGCACAATGATTTTTAGCCGCCGATCTCTCAGGAAGGACTGAGAATCAATGTTTGATGTGTCTATCGTAGGAGGACCTATCTGTGTGCTTTTGGCAGTGCTGGCCAACACTACTTGCGAACGAAATTGGGTTATGTTAACAACTTTTGCCAAGGCTGCGGTCATCCACTGGTACAATATATTGGCAACGACCATACAAATTTCTTGGCGGAAGAAGCTTGCCTCCTTGGAAACCACTGCTCGAACTAATGAAGATCCGTCCTGTTTATCAAAGTGCATATTTAATCAAGCTTAAAACATAAAGTTAATAGTTTACCCTGTAGGTTTAGTATGTTTTATGTCAAGTTACAACATATTACAATTCTTATATGTGGGAGTTGATCAGTAGAATATGGAGAACTTTATCACGTATGCATTTATAGTCAAATAAAAATTTCAGCTGCAACTGTTAACGGATAGAACAAAACCAAGGAGAGAAGGTTTTTCAGTTATCAGGGTCAACCATCCTACAAATTTCCGAACACCCATTAATTATCAGACAAAAACAAAAAATAAAATAGTAACAGCAAAATATCTAATAAATAAAAAATTGTCCAACCAAGCTCTTAAATTAAGAAAATTATCTTTGGTTGGTTTTGGCTTAATGCTTACGTCATTAACATTGCCATGAAGTACCAGCCAACTAGACTTAAAAAGGCAGCAACAGTTATGTATTCAGTTGACATGGGCAACGAGGTTACAAATGTCAGGTGAAAAGAACTCACTGCAGTCATTAATAGTCTTCTCAAGACAGCTCCATTTTTCGATGGTAGAAGTTTCAAAACCAGGTTTGCAAGATCAACTCCACGGGGAACTGCATTTGCAGACTGATTAAAAGAAGCCTGAGCATCCGATGGTGTCAATGAATGCAACCCTTCCCTAGAAATGAGATGCTAGAATTAATTCTAGATAAAGGCACTGTGGCAAACAGACCATCCCCATTTACCAAATAAACAACTCGCTTCTTGAGAAACAGAGAAAGGGTCACTTAGAAAATTATGATGCAATTCTAATGGGAAATTGCCAACAGTGAGCATAAAAATGTAATTGCTCCAAACCCAAGTTTAAGAAGAAAAATAGCAGTAGCATGGCAAGTTGCTCCAATTCTAAAGAAAATTTTAGTTCCAAATACTGTTAAAGAGGAAAAGATAGTAGTAACATACCAAGTTGCTCCAATTCTTAAGAAAAGGGAAAGCTTTTGCAACTGGAACTCTTTCCTTCTGTTCAACACAACCTGATAGAACACATGAAAAAAAAAATATCAATCAACACTGAATTCCCATAATATGTAATAGTCTCTTTCTGAGAACCTTGAGAGGTTGATAGCCCCAAAAATCAGGTTGTGATGAGATAGCATTAAGCATAATGCAGGATACGTTTACAAACATATGGAAAGAACTTCCCTAAAAACATGAGTAAAAAAAGGACATGAAAGAGTTAGAAATAGGCCTCATCATGATATAGGCATTAGGTACTGAAATCATAATTCACCTCTTCCTAGATTATGTCGAAGCCTACAAGCATAAGCAGCTTAGTAAAAAATCAAGTGACAGTTGCAACACATGCCAATTCAAAAGTACAGATTATCGTGGAACATCACCCAAAGTCTCGAAACCATTATTTTCATTGTCAAAGTCATTTTTAAGGTTCCAACTATCCGATATTGCAGCTAGAATAGGAGAAAAGGAAAGAATTAAAGACAGTCAATGGTCGAGGAGATAACTAAGAGCAAAGACATCGTGATAAGGTAAAATATTCTATCATCTAAAGAGTAAGCACCGAATGTAAAATTCTCCTTGGAATAGCAGAGTTGTCGACGAGAAGCTTCTGAACAACAAAAGGGTAAACAGCCTCAAATGTCTTAAAAGTTGGATCTGCAGCTATAGCCAATCCTGAGAAATATTTGAAGGAATCTGATTAGTGTTCACAGTGTGAGATCAGAATTGATATGGACAAGGAACAATAGAGTAAAAAAGAAGCAGGTAGAAGTTGTTCACTCAAGGTATTTATTTTCGCAGAATGAAGAATTGCAAGACTATATTTAGAATTTTCTTATGAAACAAAAAATTATTAGTTTTAACTATCGGCATTGTTTATAATATATCCACGAGAAGAATCAACTCTAGTTTAATCACACAAGACATTGCTCAAGTGGGAAGATTATTTTAAACTAGCTTTGATACCATGTTAAACCCTAAGCCCTATAAAACTTAAGCTATTACAGAGAAGACACATTTACTCATAAAAATTTAGTCATCAACAATGTTGTTAACCACCTCATCTAAAAGCATAAAGCTCATGGTGTAAAAGAGGGTATCATAGATTCAATTAAATTTAGTTTTCATCGGATTCATGTTTTATTGAAGGTCCAACTCGTGCTCAATTTTTCATAAATAGGTGGCGGGGAGACTTGAATGGCTTGATACTATGCTAATCACCCCATCTAAAAGCTTAAGATGTTGGACATGAGCCACACGTCATATAAAATCTTGTCTTTACCAATAATGTACAAAGTAATCTTTCATTTGTCAAATTTTCTACACCAGCCTATTGCACATTAGGAGAACACTAATCATAATATCAAATCGCATGCTTCTGATTGTTGTATTTAGGATTCCAAGATTACTTTATAAAATTTGATTCAGATAAGCCATGTCCCACCAACTGGTTGAGGATTTTCATCGTTTCGAAAGTTGAATCACCCCCAAATTGACCGATTCCCCAGATAGTGAACTCGCAGATTAATTGGCAAGGAGTTCTATCCTATGGAAAGGTATCCATACAAGTCAACCAAGAAAGAGACAACTAATGAGCTCAACAAGTCATGTTATCTATGTAACTGTCCAAAGTTGAGTGTTCATGTGAGATTAAGTTAATGTTTTGTAGATTAAGCATTAATAACATTGTCATCTTCCAAGGCCTAATAAATAATATACATAAATGAAAAGAAAAGGAACACATCCTTGCTGACAGTGAAAGACGAGATTCTATGAAGCTGTACATAAGGATAGTTCTTTCACTGCAGAGAATGGCATGACGATTTACCTTCTAGAGATGCAAGAGACCGCAATAATAGGGTATAGTATGGTGGCATGCGGAAATGGTATTTGATTGCAACAGACCAAATTTTACCCAGAACCTTCACAAGAAGTATTTTGACAATCAGCCAGCTATTCAAAGAAATAAAATTAGTAAGACTTGCATATTCAGTCAATAGATGCAGCTCTCTGGTTTCATTTCTCAACTCTGGTTCACATGGCATTCAACAACCAGCCACATGTTAGTCCAAACACAAATAAGTGTTGAGGACATCATTCAACAATCAAATCAAGAACTATACTTCTGGTTATGAAGCAGAACGAAGTATCAGAATAAAACATTGCCTCAGAGCTGCAGCGATTCATAGATAAAAACTACTAGTGCAAATGCAAATATGATTCTCACTTTACTAAACTTGATGTCAGGGATTCCATTGTTAAATTCCACTTCGCTCAACGCATCTTCCAGGTCCTGAATAATTTCAATGAAATGTCAGTTATGCAAGTAATATCAGAAGATACTCCATTACTTTTACAATCACATTCCTAGCAATTAACTAGATGCCTGGATATGCTTATCTGTCCAAATCAAAGTGACAACAGAAGAAAAATATTATAGTAAGGACAAATAGTACGAGACATGGATGCTACCATGGTGACAAGTCGGATTTTAGTCCCAGGTTTTACAACATCCATTTCTGTCAGATCATATACAAGGGATGCCCAATCTCCGTTAACTATGTGCACAATGGAAGCAAGCATGGCAAACTGATGCCTTCTTTCCATCCGACAAATCAAACCAAAATCAAGAAACCTACAACAAAGAGAGATGAGCATGAACCATATATTTGTCAGATATTCATGTCAAACTAACAATTTTAATTTGCAAAGCATAGTCAAGGATCACAGCAGGATCTGCTACCTTTAATCAATATACAAAATAGCAAAAGAAAGTTTTACCCTATTTGTCCAGATACTGTAAAACGTAAATTTCCAGGATGAGGATCAGCATGCAATAGGCCAGTCTCAAGGAGTTGAATCAATGATGCCTGTACTCCTTTTTTAACCTAGAGTAGTTGAGGCAGAAGAATTAGTATGTAAGTTGCACCAGAATTGTTTTTCAAGCATATCATTGAACTAGATTGTTTCAGAATGCTTCTATTCCAATATTCGACAATAGCGAATCATATAAATATAAATTTGCAAGTTACAGTCATTTGTCCAACAAGCATCTTCACCTAAATTACATACACCATCAGTGATCTGGGCATGATCCCTTTTCTGACATCTATCACATGCCCACTCCAAAAATATCACTCTTTCCCTTTGTAGCAGGCCCTCAACTTCCACTTATTGCCAATCTTCTAAATTTAAATAACACAGAGCTTTTAGTCCTCAAGTAATGAAAATTTTGTGTCCTGGTCCTCTACCTTCAGCTTAGCAATGTTTGCACTAGGTAGCAGGTACAACACGGGACAAAAATACGATAATTTTATAAAGTCAGACTATTCAGACATCACTTGCTCTGAAAAAGAGACATGGAAGGAAACAAAATGGGTTCATTTCCATATCCTTCTAACATGGGCTTGTTTTATTACTAAGAACTGCCAAGATGTTGCACGACATTATACCTCTAGGATATGCTGTGAGAATTATTTTTAGTTCCACTCTAATGTCACTTTTGCGTGAATGTGTTGTACCTGTAGTCTTATTGCTTCTAGTTTACAATTTGACCCAAAGCATGAAAATAGGGGATAGATGTTTCGTGGCAAAATGTTGATGACCAATATCTTAAATAACATTTTTATAGAAATCTTGATTAGACTTGCAATATATTCTCACATTTTATTTAAAATGCAGTAGCATAAAGTCAGATTGTTATATTCTACATACCAAATCAAGAAGTTTTGCTCTAGACTCCTCAGAAGATTTGAATAGCAAGTCGCTTGGACTGTCACCAACCATCCACTCCATAGTCAAAACTCTCTTTTTACTCAAATGTTGAAATACTTTTGGAGCACAAATAAATGGAAAACGAGAATGAACTTCCTGCAGAGGAAAGAATATGCTTCTCAAAGGAATTGCATTTATTAAAGAGGACTAAAATACATCAGACGTGCACTTGGTGCATCACCATCCAAAAGACTAAAATTCATGTCTATCGAAGAAACAGCTTATGTTGGTAAAACCATATCTACCCTTGTCACATACTTCCATCAGATACTTGCACTATGAGGATGACTCAATTATATCACCAGTTCTTGGACTCTTTCCAAGAATTGAAGTTCAAAATTTAACATAGGTTTAAAAGTCGAACTGATTTTGGTTCAATATGAATACAGAGAAATTCTCTTGCTGTCCTATTTACCTGAATTTTCTTAACATTATACTTGGAATAGAGAGAGAGAGAGAGAGGTGTCGACGCATGATGGTCCACGGACAAAACTAATTAAAGTTCAGCACATAAAAATTACCATGAATTCTATGGCGTTGGCAGCCTCCAAGTTGTAATCTAGCTCCCCGACTAATCCTTTGCCAAGTTCATCAGCATACAATTGAAGGTCATTTTTTCTTTTTAAAATCTTTTGCAGTAGTCCCAGCTGAAACAATTTCCTAGAGTTAAAAGTATAGCACTCTATGCCTACTCGAAGGACAGACTATAAATAGCAGAGTTTCAGACAAACCCCAATACGAAGAATATAAATATCTCGAACTACTACATGACATAAGTTAGGGCGCTGGACTTTCACAGCAACATCAAATCCATCACATGTACTTCCCTTGTATACCTATGAAGAGTGTCAAGAAAATGCATCAGCAGATTAGTGACAAGACTTACACAGCTAATAACAGCGACGTCTTGTCTATTTAGTTTTTATATTTTCCTCTTCAGCAGAATCTAATTTTGACTTATCATGTGTTGGATACATTCTAGAGCCTATAACATCCGACGGAAACATTTCACACCTGCCCAAATGAAGCTGCAGCTACAGGTTCCTCAGATATATAGCTAAACAATTTCTCCACAGGATAACCAAATTCTTCCTCGACAATCTTCATGGCCTCAGCCCTTGGAAAAGGAGGGACTTGATCATGCAGCTCAGATAAAGCCTGCAATCATCAATTACCAGAAAATGAAAAATAACATATATTCATGCATTGCTTCTAGTCTGCATTAACCACATACGATATGCAATCAGCTACTCAATTTTAGCAGAACAACATGAATAATAGCTGCATAAATAGATTGCTTTAGTTAATGTAAAACTTTGCAGGGATGAAGTGCACACTTTTAAGTTCCAACAATTGAGTTATGTAGTATTTTTCAATGGGTTTGTATATGCTGCATACATAAGACAGAACTCTCATTGCACACACAAAACTTCAGATATATTTGGATTATACTTCACCCGGAACTTTAATTAGTCTAGTAAGATCGCAAAAGTCTACATAAATAAACTTTACACTAATGGTGTAATTCAAATGCAGGTCATGATAGGCTTGTGTACACTAACAACACATCTACTTTAATCTCTGTTCTTGCTTATATATGACATTGAGTTCTCTGTGTCCATGCCTTTTTTTGTAAGGGAGAAGAATTCTCTGTGTGCATGCCTTTTATATGTGGGGATGGGGAAGGGGGAAGTTAAATTTATCATCAATGGACTTATAGGGGATATATCGTATTTATAACCTGTTTACTCTATTTTGCTCGGGTAAAATGGTTTAACATTGGCAATGCTTAATTTGTTGGCCAATAATCATAAATGATGGGTGGTGACACATCGAGGCAATAACAAGGGAAAACAAATGATAACATGTTCAACTTTGCAGTACGGGAAGTGCTGGAGAACTGGAGATCTCAATTATCAAAACCTGGAACTCAATATTAAGCAAAAAATCTTAAGTACGTACAGTTTGTATCCATTGGTGGTAAGGGCCATAAGGCCACTGTCCATCTCAATATCCATAAATGGCTTGATAATAAAGGAGCAACTCAATGTAAAATACAACAAAGATATGCAAATTCATCTTACCTTTGAAATTTCAGAACCAATTATATCTGGCCTTGTGGAGAGGGACTGACCAACTGCATGGAAGCAAACGCAAACATAAAAGAAAGTTGGCGATGAATAAGATTATGATACTGAGAAACAATTAAAAACAACTACATATAGTAATAATGATAATACTGAGAAACAATTCAAATAAACTACATATAACAGAACAATCTCTCAAGTTATTGTGATTTCCTGAATTGGGTTACACGTCATTAGTCATTATAAACAGTGTTACTTACCTTTAATAAAAGTGGGGCCCAAGCTTAGCATTGTTTCTTTTAATATTGTCCCAAAATTGTACTTGAGAATGTTTTCATCAGCATCTTTATCTGTAGCGGAGAGGATGCTTGAGATCTGGATTTTGATTGCAGCGGAAACAAAGGCAGCAAATACCTACCGCAAGATACAAGCAAATAAGAATGCAGCCCTCTTGACAGCTCTCTCCTACTGATTATTAATAGAAGGAAAGAATTTCTACGAAATTTCGACCATAATGTCGATACAGGACAAGAAGCACGAACATATGTTGACATCAAATGAATATCTTATGCCAAGAAGTAGACAAACTTTATTCAAGACACCTTCAAGGTGGAATTAAATAATATGTAAAGTATGCTCTGTTTAAATGCTATTGAGAAAGAACATTCCATGTAGTCCATGAGAAGGCTCATGATCTAGCAATCTGCACAGGGTACCATGTGTTGTCTGGGAACCAATGCTGATTATTTTATTTTGCAAATATATCAGCTAAGGCATACTGCTGAAACAAGTACACGAGAGAACAAACTCCACTGAATAGAATAATTGAATTTTATTCACGTGCTAAAAAAAAAAAAAATAATAATAATAATAATAATAATAAATTCATGCTCGAGCTCGAGCAATACAGTTTCATGTGTTCCAAATCAACATATCAAACACCCTATGCTCAAGAACTAAAATTATCAATATAGCAGTCAAGAATCTAATTAAGCATCACAAAATTCTGAACTTAACTGGAATAGGGAAAATAAAAAAGAACTGAGAGATGAGAAGCCCAAAAGTTTTTGCTCTAGCCAAATTGCTTCTTAGTGCATGTACCTTGGACAAGAAAACATTGGTCCAAGGATTCATCATAAAATTAACTCAGCTACGAACACATCATTTCATTCATTTTATTTTATGTTCCATTTTATTTTTCCCCTTCTGTTACAGTAGATTGCTAGAAAAATCGTTTACTTTTCCATCTCATATCAGCCAAAAATTTCCAGTTTTAACTCAAGGGCAAAAACAAAGAAAAAAAATAAGAGACAAGTCCTAAAGCTTTACCTCCAGCAAAATTGCTTGGGGATTCTTTTAATAGCATTGCAGTTTCTCTTAAATGAGTCTAAAATAGAGGATTATGTTCCAACCAGGCTCCAAACCACCTTCCCCCTCCCCCTATCCACTTCCCCCAATCCCTAATTAATTCCATAATTGAAAATCCAAAGTTCAAAACCCCAGGCTCCAAACCCCCATCCCATTCCACACTCCGTTCCCACTTATCCAGCCCCAGGCTCCCACTTTCACTTGCTTTTTCACCTTGGCCATCTGTCCCCTTCACAGTTGAAATTGGTGAATTTCAACAATTAAACATTGAGACTTATTGCTGAATACTGTAAACAACTTCTATGTATTTTAGTTGTTAGGGTGGGTGCTGTGTGCATTTGGTTATTTAAATGGAACTGTCAAACAATTTGATAAAAAAGATAGCCTTCTTTTGGGGAAAAAATGCTTTGTGACTAGTTGGGAAAGTATACTAACTGACAAGATTACTATAAATTTTCTGTCTTTTCACTCGATGATCCTCATTGTGAGGATTCCTTTGTTTAAATAGGAGCAATAGCCCTCGTTACAATGCTGAAACTCAGCTATCATTGTACTGTACATAGAAAGACAATAAATTCCTACCATTTACAGTGGAAATCTACAGCTAATATACAAGGTATCTTTTCTCAATTGTTGGCTGTAAGTAAGTTTCCTTAAATTCGTGCAACACGTCCATATCCAATTGACACTAAAGATATATAATCAACAAGAACAAGATTGAGGAAGAGACCGGAGAAAGAGGAAGAGGAAGAGGGAGAGAAAGAGAGAGAGACGAGGGAGACAATAAAGAAAATTTAGGGAGAGAATATCAATTTTATTTTATATCAATGTTAAGAGCATTAAGATGCATAAGCACCTTTATTTAGGGTTTCAAAAAACCTATTCTAACATCGAATAAAATTATAGAGAATCTAACAAAATACTAAAAATTCGAACTAATTTAGGTGTGAAACAACTATTAAAATATTAGAGAATCTAAAACCCTAATTACATATAGAGTTTGGAAAGTCTTCCAAATAATATATCTTTTGACTCTGGCAAGATACACCCCAACTTTGCACATAGGGACTACAATATTGGTGGCTCAAATGTGCTCCGACAAGGAAACAATTATGCAATATTGAAAACATAACACTCATTTAAGTGTGGTGGTCAATCAAATAGATTACTTTCTACTGGGTAATCCAGGAAAATTTTCTTTATCCATTTCGAAAATCGTGCCAAATAAACATGTAAAAATTCATAAAAATCACCTTGAGAGCATCAATGTCTAAATTGTGCATCAAAAGCAAGATCATAACTTTCATTATTTTAAAAGTATTTAGCATTTTATCTCAACATGAAAATTAGGAAAAAGGGATAATAGATGTAAGAGCTAAAGGAATATTAAAGTAGTTATTAGGCAATGTCATCAATAGGAAAAGTGATCGAACAATGACCTTAAAATATGCGGCAACCTGAGGAGTATCATACGGTCAAGGTAATGCGACAAAGAAGTCGATGTTAAAATCAAGCAAAAGAGTTGGGCAATAATTCATTCTCAACCATACATTTCATCAACTTTTATTAAAATCTATTAAAAATCTTATATATAACTAAACCAAATGATCGCTAAATATAAATGTCCATACCTATGTCTTAGACAATAGTGTTAACTCATAATTGTCCAACATAACGGAAGTCAACATGTTACATCATTCTCTAGACCAAATTTTATACAGAGTAAAGCGAATAAAAGGTGAAACTACAGAGGACAAAATGATAATCCTGGAAGCTAAAAGAATGTATTAAGCCTAATCCCATTTTTCAAACGGGATACTCAGGGTTAGTATTTCTGAACAAAACTGAATTAGCAGAGATTATCTCCTCAGTTGTACAAAAACATAAACAAACTTAAGCTTCACCCAAATATTTTCTTCAAGACATGGATCATTATTATGTTTTGGAGAGCATAATTATAAAATGAACAAAGTGCACCCTAAAACCTAGGAATCTTGGAAACAAAGCATGCAAGCACCACATGCATTGCATCTAAGCAATGTGAATACTGATTCTAATTAAAATTTTCCACATATGAATAATATGAAATATGTAGACTTGCTGCAATTTCAAGTAATTTAAACAATAATATGTCAAATTTCCTTTTTTTTTTTTTTTTTTTTAATAAACTTGTGCAATTTTGCACCTCGGCATTTTAAAAGCGAGAGCCAGCAAGGACAGACCTTGCCGCACTTTGCACTTAAGATCCCTTTTATCAACTATGCTGGAGAGTCAATCTGATATTAACTTTGTAAAAATTAGAATCATGAAATTAGCCACATGATAATTTTGATTTAGAAAAGAGGTTGCTGCCTGAAATTCCATATGCAAGGGGATAAACAAAAATTTGTGGAATGTCAAAGTATGATTGATTACCTCAAGAAGCCGAAGGGTCACTACATGAGGCCTCAAGCTAAAATAGTCTGTGACATTCTGTGGGTCATAGATTTCAGGTAGTGGCTTCGTCCACATCTTGGCAAGATAGTATAAGTAGCTAGCATACACATCCAAGGCTTTGAGATCAGCTAGAAACAAATCAATGCCAGAAAGTTCTGTCAAAAGGAGAGAAAAGAAAACAGGTCAGGTTCAGATATCAATTTGTTGAAGACAAGACATGAACCATCTATCAGTAGCCTCTCAAATAGCCTAGTCTTTTAGATCAAGGTACTAAAGCAAATTAAAGTCCTGATTTAAGCCTTGCCTCCATCCATTTTATAAAATTGTGAACGTTTTAGGCTTCGTTGGGAAAAAATGAATCCCATCTACACGTAAGGGAACGTGTACAAAATAAGATTTACCTCCTATTTGGTTTAGATTAAAAATTAGATTTTTTTTATTTTTTTGGGAAAGTAATCAAGAGAAAGCCCCAGCTTACGTGATCATAAGCCATTTGAATGTCAAGCTTACATAACATTACAAGAACCCCCATAAGCTGTCTTGAGTCGATGCATTCAGTTGCTATAAGTACGGAATCCAAAATCCGGCGCCCTTTAACAAAAGTATTTGAAATTTAGATATCACTTTCCCCAACACTTCCCTTAATCTATTCGCTAGAATCTTATCAATAATTTTGTATACCCCACTCACTAAATCGATGGGTCGAAAGTCCTTGATGTCAGTCTCTCCCAGTTTCTTGGGAATCAAGAAAAATAAATGTAGCATTTGCGCTTCTCAAGAACCTGCCACATGGAAGAAAGAAGTAAGAACATCCACTACATCCGACGCACTCATTCCCAACATGCCTTGTAGAATGAAAAGGAGAAACCCTCCAATCCTGGGGCCTTGTGGTCGTTCATGATGAATACCAGATCCCTAATTTCATCCTCCCCAAATGGTCTCTCTAATCATCTGGCTTCCTCCTCACTAATCATAGAAAAATCTAGCCCCTCCAACTCTGGCCTCCAGTCAAACTGCTCCTAATAAAGATTTTGATAAAAGCTCACCATTTGGGTCCCGATATCCTGTGGGTCCTCATAAGTAACCCCTTCTACATCCAACATTGTGATAAGAATATTTCGCTTGTTAGAATTAGCAACCCTATAAAAAAACTGAGTGCATTTGTCTTCCTCTTTCAATCACTTGACCCTATATTTCTGACGCCAAACAATCTCCTCCATCTCCTCAACCTCTCTAGCTCTTCCCTTAACTCTCCACGTCTCTCCCTCTCATCTCTAACCAATTCTCTACTCTTCTCCCTTCTATCCAACTCTTCTATATCTAACATGCATTGGAACAGTTAACGTATCCCACCTCCTACTCATTCCACCTCTTCAGAACCATTTTCAAAGCCTTCAATTTTCTATCCAGCACATAACTGGTAGACCCCTTGAAGTCATACGACGCCCAACACGTCTGTACACACTCTACAAAACCTTCTATTTTTAGCCAAATCTTCTCAAACCTAAAGGGCATTCTTCCGATGCTCCTCACAATCCCAGATAACGAAATACGGAAATGATCTGGTTATATCCTCCCCAATCTCCTCTGAATGACCTCTGAATACTTAGCCTCCCACTCCCCACATACCAAAAATCGATCTATTTGGGATAAGATAGACTGATCCCGATTACATGACCAAGTAAAATTTCCTCCACTCATAGGCAAGTCCACCAACATGTTCTCTCTAATGAAATCGAGAAATCCTACATGGCCCTTGTTACTCGCCCACAACTAGACCTCTTAGTCGGGAACTGAATTACATTAAAATCTTCTCCAATACACGTTGTGAGATTCCACCAAGCCATCATCTACTCTCATCAACATTAGGCCATAAATTCCTATAAATATCCATCGGAATCCATCCCCAATATTTCTAAACAAAAGCGATAAGAGAAAATTGCCCTTCACTAACCTCCTCCATATCAAAAACTCTAGTATCCCACATAACTAACACAACTCTTGAGGCCCCCAATAACCCCGGGAACTGATACACGACATGCTATCCCCCCATAGACTAGTCAAAACAGCCCTTAAAACGACCTCCAACTTTGTTTCCTTTTTCTTTTTTTTTCCCTTTTTTGATGTCTGCAACTTTGTTTCTTGTAAGCAAACAATGTTAGCCTTCCATCATCTTAATAAATTTCGAATACTCAACTTTTTCCCTACTTCATTAAGCCCCCTCACATTTAACTAATGATTTTTGGGATCATCTTAACACTCCATCATCCTTCCCCATCAATCCTCTCCTTGACTCGCCTCCTTTAACGTCATAACTCAACCAGCATTCAAGTCGTTTAAACTCAAAGTCACCCTTTCTTCTTATCTTACCTCCTGGTGTACCCATCCCCTGTCTTCTACTAGCCTCCAATTCCTTGAATAATCGCAAGAGCCTATTTTCATACCGATCGTATGACACAACCACCATCTTGCAAAATTCCAATTTTTTTTGGAAAACCCAATTCAATGGGGGAGTCGCATGTTAAGTGCATTGCCCTTCACTCTCTCCTCATCGTATGGAGGATCATAGTATTGTCCCTCATTCCCTACCTATACCTCATCACTGTAAATATATCCCTTCTCAGCCATCTACACACACCACCAAAGCTCTATCATTCCTTAAATCCCCCTCACTCGTAGCCTTCGAATATCTACTTGTGTATGTGTTCATTACCATAGTTTCAAAGCCCATCGCTTCTTGCTATTTTTTTGATTATCGAAGCTAGACTATCTACTAGCACAATTCCAATATCTTGCTCCATTGCCAAAAGTAACCCCTCTGTTGGATTCGTGTCCATCAGGATTCGTGTCCAGCGCACATGTAGAGTAGTTTGTCTTTGTTCAACATACTCAATCCCCTACCTTATCACAAGGTTCCACCTCTACTCCACTAGTCAGCACATAGGGATCATCATTTAGCTCAGTTAGCACCTCTTTGCTATAAGTTTGGTTCGATGTCATCTCCTTGGAATCCATGATTGCTACATTTGTTCCATTAACTGGACAACCATCCAAATACACCCCTTATCACAAGACTTCTTAGCACCTACTACAAACCCACTATCCATTAACTTGATTAATTCAACCAATTCCCCTTTCAAAGTCTTGATGTGGTCCCTTAATCCAATACCAGTCAGAAAGCAATCAGGTATGCCCCCTATTGTTGCTTCCTTAGATTTGTATGTGTCACTCTTCTCATTAACCTCCCTTTCCTTGTGCCACAGTACCCGCTGTTCAACATTCAATGAAGCTTGTAGGTTTGTCGTAACTCTAGCATAAGTTATCCCTTATCGACTCCCTGCTTCAATTGTTCGACGCTTAGCCTTATCTCCGATAATAAAAGAATCAACGAATCTTAGAAACACATGCGAAATCGAAGCCCAACCCTCTCCATTTGCCCCTTCTGGTACCATCACCACTCCTCTCCAACTTCTCTCTCCATAATGTGCTATAATCAGATACCCACCACGGCTATTCGCACATCGTTGTGCCAAAAAAGTTCGAGAAGACCCATTAAACTTCGCAAGAAAATCCTTTGTTTTATCAGCCGTCCTCAACTTATTCACCATATTTACTATCCAAAATGCACCAAACCTCTTCATGCAAATTGCAATCAATATCTTTGAACCTCGTTCTGTCATCCTAACAGTACCAAAATTGTTAACAGACACTGCAAACTCCTTCGCCTTTACTCTAAAACAGCTATTGAAAATCATCATTTTGTGTGCACCCACAAACTATTAACCCTGATTGTGTGTAGCCAAGGCATCTGACAAAGAACAGGTGAACGAGACAACCTAGCATCATCGAAAGAAATTTTCAGGGTCATCGGCGGCACGTGGGCTTCACACACCTGTAGAAGAGCTGCGGGAGCAGCACGTGATCCACGCCACCAGCCCTCCAACTTCAAAATCACCTGAAAAACCATCCGGTCGGGCGCATTTGTCAGGGTGGCGGCCCGATCTTAAGTAATTGGATCCCGATTGAGCTATAACAGATTCTCCTCTTCTTCCGCCGTGATTACTAGTGCTTGAACCCTCCGCATCGACCCTGTGAGGCGTGTCTCTGGTTGCTGCTTCAATACAAGTGGCGGAGCTAGAGTTTCCACCTAGCGCCGCCGCTTGTGTGTGACTATAGTGGGGCTTTGCGAATCGCATGAAATGTATTGTTAAAATTAATTGTTAACTTTCAATTGACCTTTTTTAGTTGAACCAAACAAGGACTTAAATGATACATCCACATTAGCCCTCTCTAATAGCTAATGCTTCTAGATCAAGTAATTCTAACAAAATCATCTATAAAATAAGATAGATTCTACAAAATATTTTAGAAAGATCCACATTCCACAAGCAACGTAGAAACACAAGCATTTTGGACATAAAGAATGAACACATAAATGCCACATCCTTGCCAACATAGATGCGAAGGATGCATATAATTCCACATTTTTTCACCAATTCAACCAATTACAATAGTTAATTTTCCAAAAGTCACTTATCAAAAAAAAAAAAATTCCCAAAGTCATTAAGGGCCTGCTTGAGAGTTTTTTGCCACCTGTTTTACCCAGTTTTTGGGTAACACCATTATAAGAGGCTGGAAAAACCCGTACTTGTTAGTTATTTAGAGTACTCGTTTATGGTGGTTTAAAAATCACCCAAAACTAGTGTAGTGTAATTTGGGAAATATTTCAAATAACTCGAGAGGCTTTTGGCTGTTCTTTAAATTTTCTTCCAAATTTACCGTCAATAAAACAATTTTTAACTAAAAATTTTATTTATAAGTTTAAAAATAACTATATAAGTAGATAAAAATTCACTTTTGTGTAAAAAAATTGGGTAAAATAAAAATACAATACTACTGATAATACAAATATTCATTTATAAAATATAAAAAAGTTACTTATAAATAAAAATTCACTTATGTGTAAAAAAAACTACTTATAAGTAAAATATCACTTAAGAGAAAAAAATTCGTACACAAAATTATAAATTGAAAATTTCAGTTAAGGGAAATATATGTTATTTTATTTGTTTAAAAATTTTCATAATCTCCCATGCATAGGCTGGATTATTTTAAAAATGGCTACTAAAAACCACCCAAGACTAGACTCGTCATAAATGTTCAAAACAAATACTTTAAACAAACCCCATAACTGGTACACCAAAACTCCCAGCAGGTCCCTAAGAATGTAAATTTGAAACTAAATTGCCAAGCTTTCCAAGCAGTCTCAAAATTTCACAGATTGTTATTCCCAATAATGACACTTCTCTTCTTTTGTAACAAAATCACATATCTTTAATTTTCAGCAGCACAAATTCTAATTCCAACTTATTCTATAAGTAATCTCATCTTTAACATAATTTTTTGGTGCCCTAACTTTACATAGGGAAATGTAAAATTCAAGATCATTATTAGTCTTACATGAACAAACAGTTCTATGAATATTTTACTTTGACAGGGTAATTAAATATCTACGTGACAAATTCCTAGCATGTGCTTCCCACTCAATTTGGGAAGAAAATAATTATTTGATAAATGAATATAAAATCTCAACAAAACTATTTCTTTTTCTTCTGTTTTTTGCATTCATATCCCTTTTACATAGAAGGTGGGCTTGTTCACCTTTTTAGCTGAAGTTTCGGTCTAGATAAAGAATAGATGTAAATATTTTATTCCGTGTATGAAAAATACAAGAGAGCATAACAAGCAGATACATCATCAAAACAATATTAAGTCCACAAAGAAACAGTATTTGTTTATCTAAAGTTCACATAATTCTTTTTTCAGAAGATTGAAGCCAGGTTTCGACAGAACAGATTAATGTCGATAGATCATTTCTTTTACCCATGTACATGCTATTTGAACTATGTCGTTGCAGTCCTTCCTATTTCCATAAACGAAAGCTTAGTTAGTCAAGCCAAAAAGTAAAGGGAAACCGCAGTTATCACTAGTTGGAAAATTTTCTTTAAATGTGTCTTAATCAAATCCATTTAAATATTCATAGTCTTCAAGATATCATAATGTAATTCAATGAATAACTAACTTCTTGTTGTTGCCTTTTGTTTCCCCTTAGAGGCATTTCAAAACATTATAGAGCCATAATAAACTTTTTATTCCTAAATCCAGTACAGTATTCATAAATTATTTCATCAATAGTGAATGATAAAGCATAGCTAAATAAATCATATTTTAGTGGACTAATAGCTCATAATACACTATTACACATTTACTCAAACAATTTTATTGCATCATGATGAATATTTGACCAACATATCATTCAAAATCACTTACACTTTGATTTTCTAGAAAGAAGATACATTAACTTAAAAAGCTATAGTATTTCTTATTTAATCTTAGCTTTCTTTTTAAGTTTTCACATCATAACTTCTATCTCAAATGAGAATCTATATTATACTTATTACAAGTTAATGAATTTTCAATATTACTCAATAAATAATGACTACTCTAAGTATATACGAGTTTCAATTATACGATTATCATTAAAGTACCTACTGACCAAAAAATAATAATAATAATTTCCACTCTAAAATTTATGCGAAATTCTTCCAAAACCAAAGGAACTTCTGTGTTAAAACATGTACATCATCATCAGGGAAATGAAGTTGGTTCATAACAAGTTCTACTATATCATCTATTGGAAATAATCAACTAAAAGTGAAGTTATTGAGTAAACAAGAATCACCTGCTTGGTTGCTATGCTGTTATCCATTTGGATTTAATAAACATAAGCAACCACAGATACAGTGCATCTAGCATGAGCAGACTCCAACAATAACAGCACAATAAATTAAAAATACCACAACGCAACTTCTGTACATTCATCATCATCAACTCCAGTACACATATAGGAAGGATTTGAAATATGTACACTACCGATGCAGACAGGAAGTGAAGGAAATGCATTTAATACCTCAAGCATGTGCTGAAATTTTAGATCCTAGATAAATAAATTCAGTTGAGCACTATATTCTTTATACAGCCACTCCATAGAAATTCATATGAACCAAAATTCGACAGACATATGAGTTCAATTAATCAACTAACCAAAAGTAAGTAGAATAATGACTTGAAAAAACAAAAGGTACTTCTACCTACGTGGATAACAAGGCTGAGGCCAAGAGGGAAACTGGAGAAACGAAGCTTGTGGGTCCTCCACATTTCGCAGCCACACCAAATCCTCGACCAATTTAGTGAACTGCGGAATACGAAACGCTTTATTGGCCCATTGCAAGCCTCTGTTTATCCCGGTTCTTAGAAACAGAACATCATTTTGTACAACCTCCACTATGTTTTCCACCGGACCGCCATTATAGCTCAGTTTTTGCTTCCCAGCACTAGTATTGGTTTTGTTAGTATTGTCTTGATGGGTTCTCCTAACTCTTGGAGTGGTTTGAACGGAGCAAAGAACAGGCATCAATGATAATACTGATGCCATTGTCAAGGGCATTTCGGAAGGTTCAGATAGTAGTCTTCGGGATTGATTTATGTAGTGAAATATTGAACGGTGGTCAATAAGGTGTCATATAGCATGAGCAAATTTTCACCTGAAGATCGGAGTAAAAGTGCCCCGGGGGGGTCGGGGTCACCGCCGCTGTGTCTTGTGCTTGTGGCTCTGTAGGCAGGCGTGTACGGTGTACCAGTGCTGACTTTTCTTTTGAGGCCATTATAAATTCATTTTTTTTTTTTCTAAGACTTAATTTTCGGCCACGTATCCTTTAGATCGGCTTTAATTCTATAAAAAAAAGTAACATTCGATAAATTCGTTTTCTACTTTGATTTTTGGTAGCATCAAAAGTAAAAACACTTTAAAACATATTTTTGACCAATTGAGTGAAAAATGCATTCCTATAATATTGGTGAGTTTTTCTTTTATAACTTACATGGAATTGATTTATCGTTTTCACATTTGCAATCAAATACAACCTTAATAAAATAATTAACTCAAAAATTTTTCTTAATTTTTAACCATACATTCTCTATCAATCACTATTTATAAACGAATTATTTTCTCTTAAAATGGGGCTCAAACAAGGGCTTTAAACGAAATTGAAATTGAAATTAAATTGAAATTGGACATCTCGATTCCGGTTCCAAAAAATAAATTAGAAACCTAAATCAAAAGCCATTTGGGTCTGAGTCGTTTCTTAGTTCTTAAACTAAAATTGTGCCTCTACTCATCTTTATTAGTTTATTAAACATGATTCTATCTTTTGTTAACTTATCTCCAATTGTATTTATATCAAACTTTGTATTTATCTTTAGCTATGCATGGCCCTATAAATAGTGGCCTTTATAATCTTATTTTATACAATGAAATATACATACAATTATTTGAATTAATGCGGTATCAAAGCTCACAAATTGACTTTTTTTCATGGCTTCTTCATCGTCCAATACTCAACCAATATTTCCTGTTCTTCTTTCCTCTAACCAAATGGTTCCAACCTCACATATTACTTCTTTCACTTCCACTCATCACACCTTCTCCATCAAACTAAATTCTAAAAATTATTTGGCTCGGAAAACTCAATTCTTACATGTCTTTAACTATCAAGATCTCAAGGGATTTGTTGATGGAACAACCATTGCTACTCCAAAAACCATAGCTTCCTCTACTTTTCCACCTGAACAAATTACCAAACACTGGAGGACACACAGAGGGTCCTGGTGGGTCACTTGACCCACTAACTTAAATTTTTATTTTTATTTTTTATTTTTGGTTTGTTTCCTCAAAAATCATATTTAAAGCCTTAAGAAATTATTTCTTTGTAATGATTTCTTTCGTATTTTTTTATGAAACGGAATTGAGGATTCCCTTAAATACATTAAATTCTATCTTGTTTTGGCGATTTTATGGTAATGGATTCTTCTTGTGATTTTTTTCTTTGTTTAAACTGAAATGTTGTTGATAATTTAACATTCAGAATTTGCTATGATTTTTGTATTTTTCACTTGAATTGATTGTTTTTATTAATTGTGATGGAAAAATAATTGAAACATAAATATACTTTTTCTTTTGATGATCATAATGTTAATGAAAAGATTATTTGAGATAAAAGTGATAAAAATGATGTTGGAGATAAAAAAGATGATAAACTTGGTGATGTTTGAGATAAACGTAAATTTGTATTCTTTGCAAGTTTGATTGTGCCCCCATCAACTGAAAATATCTACGTTCGCCAATGTTCCCAAACCTACCGATGACACTATGTTTAAGAAAGATCAAAAGCTTCTTTCTTTGCTTTTATCTTCCCTTACTGAAGCTGTATTTCCTTATGTCACTGGGATGTCTTTGATAAGTGTGTTTTTGCACACTTATTTAGATTATAAACATGACTTAAATACAAGCAAAATGATTGAATTGTGACTTAATCTCATTGAATTCATGCAATGTAGGTGTTTCTACGGAAATAGTGGAATTCAGGAGAAGAGAGCCGAAAAAGGACTAAAATGGAGCAAAGTGATAGTTCAGGGACTAACGATGCAAATATTCGAAAGTTGAACTAAAAGACAACTCGGGAATGCAAATATGCTAAGTATGAACTCGAAAGCAATACAAGATGATTGGAAGAAGAAGGAATTACAAAGGGACTAAAATGAATTAAACTGAAAGTTCGGGGATCAAGTTGCAAATAATTCATAGATGAGACGGGAAATGGAATGAAGATTCAAGAGTGTTAGAGGTCAATCGGATGAGGAAAGGAGTCACGAGGTAAAATAGGGTCGAAGTATTATCAAGTATCAACTTTCAGGCGAAAAAGCTATGCTCGTGATTTTTAGTATCTACTTGAGATCTATTTTTCGCATAGTAAACATCAAAATTTGAGGAAGTCTATTTCTATCAAAAATGTAGATCTTTGAGTTTTATTCTCAATGCACTTTTAATCACTTCAATTGGAGATCAGAAGAGAAAGTTATGACCAAAATATTAAAAACTGTCCGGCGGAAAGAATGTATGCCTATGCGGTCGCATAGTATAAACTCTATGCGGTCGCATAGAATCCTCCCGAGAACTTTTTCTCAAATTTTGTTTACTCTATGCGATAGCATAGGTTATGCCTATGCGGTCGCATAGGTATAATCTGGGGGCCGTTTTGCAGTTTCTCCCGAGAACTTTTTCTCAAATTTTTTTTACTCTATGCGACAGCATAGGTTATGCCTATGCGGTCGCATAGGTATAATCTGGGGGCCGTTTTGCAGTTTCCTTATACGATTGAAACTCCTTTGATAACCTAATTTCCACGCGATTTAAATACGAAAGAACGTCCAGAAGAAGGGGAGAACGTAATTGGAGGCACAAAAACACAATTTTGGAGGATTTGGAGAGGAAGAACAAGGCAAAAACAAGGCAATCCACTTCAAGATTCAAGATTTCACTTTAAGAATCAATTGGGTGATATTCTTCCTTGGTTTTA
>NW_019248021.1:0-4633 GCF_002742605.1 Olea europaea var. sylvestris | reverse complement strand
AACAAAATCACATATCTTTAATTTTCAGCAGCACAAATTCTAATTCCAACTTATTCTATAAGTAATCTCATCTTTAACATAATTTTTTGGTGCCCTAACTTTACATAGGGAAATGTAAAATTCAAGATCATTATTAGTCTTACATGAACAAACAGTTCTATGAATATTTTACTTTGACAGGGTAATTAAATATCTACGTGACAAATTCCTAGCATGTGCTTCCCACTCAATTTGGGAAGAAAATAATTATTTGATAAATGAATATAAAATCTCAACAAAACTATTTCTTTTTCTTCTGTTTTTTGCATTCATATCCCTTTTACATAGAAGGTGGGCTTGTTCACCTTTTTAGCTGAAGTTTCGGTCTAGATAAAGAATAGATGTAAATATTTTATTCCGTGTATGAAAAATACAAGAGAGCATAACAAGCAGATACATCATCAAAACAATATTAAGTCCACAAAGAAACAGTATTTGTTTATCTAAAGTTCACATAATTCTTTTTTCAGAAGATTGAAGCCAGGTTTCGACAGAACAGATTAATGTCGATAGATCATTTCTTTTACCCATGTACATGCTATTTGAACTATGTCGTTGCAGTCCTTCCTATTTCCATAAACGAAAGCTTAGTTAGTCAAGCCAAAAAGTAAAGGGAAACCGCAGTTATCACTAGTTGGAAAATTTTCTTTAAATGTGTCTTAATCAAATCCATTTAAATATTCATAGTCTTCAAGATATCATAATGTAATTCAATGAATAACTAACTTCTTGTTGTTGCCTTTTGTTTCCCCTTAGAGGCATTTCAAAACATTATAGAGCCATAATAAACTTTTTATTCCTAAATCCAGTACAGTATTCATAAATTATTTCATCAATAGTGAATGATAAAGCATAGCTAAATAAATCATATTTTAGTGGACTAATAGCTCATAATACACTATTACACATTTACTCAAACAATTTTATTGCATCATGATGAATATTTGACCAACATATCATTCAAAATCACTTACACTTTGATTTTCTAGAAAGAAGATACATTAACTTAAAAAGCTATAGTATTTCTTATTTAATCTTAGCTTTCTTTTTAAGTTTTCACATCATAACTTCTATCTCAAATGAGAATCTATATTATACTTATTACAAGTTAATGAATTTTCAATATTACTCAATAAATAATGACTACTCTAAGTATATACGAGTTTCAATTATACGATTATCATTAAAGTACCTACTGACCAAAAAAAAAATAATAATAATTTCCACTCTAAAATTTATGCGAAATTCTTCCAAAACCAAAGGAACTTCTGTGTTAAAACATGTACATCATCATCAGGGAAATGAAGTTGGTTCATAACAAGTTCTACCATATCATCTATTGGAAATAATCAACTAAAAGTGAAGTTATTGAGTAAACAAGAATCACCTGCTTGGTTGCTATGCTGTTATCCATTTGGATTTAATAAACATAAGCAACCACAGATACAGTGCATCTAGCATGAGCAGACTCCAACAATAACAGCACAATAAATTAAAAATACCACAACGCAACTTCTGTACATTCATCATCGTCAACTCCAGTACACATATAGGAAGGATTTGAAATATGTACACTACCGATGCAGACAGGAAGTGAAGGAAATGCATTTAATACCTCAAGCATGTGCTGAAATTTTAGATCCTAGATAAATAAATTCAGTTTAGCACTATATTCTTTATACAGCCACTCCATAGAAATTCATATGAACCAAAATTCGACAGACATATGAGTTCAATTAATCAACTAACCAAAAGTAAGTAGAATAATGACTTGAAAAAACAAAAGGTACTTCTACCTACGTGGATAACAAGGCTGAGGCCAAGAGGGAAACTGGAGAAACGAAGCTTGTGGGTCCTCCACATTTCGCAGCCACACCAAATCCTCGACCAATTTAGTGAACTGCGGAATACGAAACGCTTTATTGGCCCATTGCAAGCCTCTGTTTATCCCGGTTCTTAGAAACAGAACATCATTTTGTACAACCTCCACTATGTTTTCCACCGGACCGCCATTATAGCTCAGTTTTTGCTTCCCAGCACTAGTATTGGTTTTGTTAGTATTGTCTTGATGGGTTCTCCTAACTCTTGGAGTGGTTTGAACGGAGCAAAGAACAGGCATCAATGATAATACTGATGCCATTGTCAAGGGCATTTCGGAAGGTTCAGATAGTAGTCTTCGGGATTGATTTATGTAGTGAAATATTGAACGGTGGTCAATAAGGTGTCATATAGCATGAGCAAATTTTCACCTGAAGATCGGAGTAAAAGTGCCCCGGCGGGGTCGGGGTCACCGCCGCTGTGTTTTGTGCTTGTGGCTCTGTAGGCAGGCGTGTACGGTGTACCAGTGCTGACTTTTCTTTTGAGGCCATTATAAATTCATTTTTTTTTTTCTAAGACTTAATTTTCGGCCACGTATCCTTTAGATCGGCTTTAATTCTATAAAAAAAAGTAACATTCGATAAATTCGTTTTCTACTTTGATTTTTGGTAGCATCAAAAGTAAAAACACTTTAAAACATATTTTTGACCAATTGAGTGAAAAATGCATTCCTATAATATTGGTGAGTTTTTCTTTTATAACTTACATGGAATTGATTTATCGTTTTCACATTTGCAATCAAATACAACCTTAATAAAATAATTAACTCAAAATTTTTTCTTAATTTTTAACCATACATTCTCTATCAATCACTATTTATAAACGAATTATTTTCTCTTAAAATGGGGCTCAAACAAGGGCTTTAAACGAAATTGAAATTAAATTGAAATTGGACATCTCGATTCCGGTTCCAAAAAATAAATTAGAAACCTAAATCAAAAGCCATTTGGGTCTGAGTCGTTTCTTAGTTCTTAAACTAAAATTGTGCCTCTACTCATCTTTATTAGTTTATTAAACATGATTCTATCTTTTGTTAGCTTATCTCCAATTGTATTTATATCAAACTTTGTATTTATCTTTAGCTATGCATGGCCCTATAAATAGTGGCCTTTATAATCTTATTTTATACAATGAAATATACATACAATTATTTGAATTAATAGGGTATCAAAGCTCACAAATTGACTTTTTTTCATGGCTTCTTCATCGTCCAATACTCAACCAATATTTCCTGTTCTTCTTTCCTCTAACCAAATGGTTCCAACCTCACATATTACTTCTTTCACTTCCACTCATCACACCTTCTCCATCAAACTAAATTCTAAAAATTATTTGGCTCGGAAAACTCAATTCTTACATGTCTTTAACTATCAAGATCTCAAGGGATTTGTTGATGGAACAACCATTGCTACTCCAAAAACCATAGCTTCCTCTACTTTTCCACCTGAACAAATTACCAAACACTGGAGGACACACAGAGGGTCCTGGTGGGTCACTTGACCCACTAACTTAAATTTTTATTTTTATTTTTATTTTTTATTTTTGGTTTGTTTCCTCAAAAATCATATTTAAAGCCTTAAGAAATTATTTCTTTGTGATGATTTCTTTCGTATTTTTTTATGAAACGGAATTGAGGATTCCCTTAAATACATTAAATTCTATCTTGTTTTGGCGATTTTATGGTAATGGATTCTTCTTGTGATTTTTTTCTTTGTTTAAACTGAAATGTTGTTGATAATTTAACATTCAGAATTTGCTATGATTTTTGTATTTTTCACTTGAATTGATTGTTTTTATTAATTGTGATGGAAAAATAATTGAAACATAAATATACTTTTTCTTTTGATGATCATAATGTTAATGAAAAGATTATTTGAGATAAAAGTGATAAAAATGATGTTGGAGATAAAAAAGATGATAAACTTGGTGATGTTTGAGATAAACGTAAATTTGTATTCTTTGCAAGTTTGATTGTGCCCCCATCAACTGAAAATATCTACGTTCGCCAATGTTCCCAAACCTACCGATGACACTATGTTTAAGAAAGATCAAAAGCTTCTTTCTTGGCTTTTATCTTCCCTTACTGAAGCTGTATTTCCTTATGTCACTGGGATGTCTTTGATAAGTGTGTTTTTGCACACTTATTTAGATTACAAACATGACTTAAATACAAGCAAAATGATTGAATTGTGACTTAATCTCATTGAATTCATGCAATGTAAGTGTTTCTATGGAAATAGTGGAATTCAGGAGAAGAGCGCCGAAAAAGGACTAAAATGGAGCAAAGTGATAGTTCAGGGACTAACGATGCAAATATTCGAAAGTTGAACTAAAAGACAACTCGGGAATGCAAATATGCTAAGTATGAACTCGAAAGCAATACAAGATGATTGGAAGAAGAAGGAATTGCAAAGGGACTAAAATGAATTAAACTGAAAGTTCGGGGACCAAGTTGCAAATAATTCATAGATGAGACGGGAAATGGAATGAAGATTCAAGAGTGTTAGAGGTCAATCGGATGAGGAAAGGAGTCACGAGGTAAAATAGGGTCGAAGTATTATCAAATATCAACTTTCAGGCGAAAAAGCTATGCTCGTGATTTTTAGTATCTACTTGAGATCTATTTTTCGCACAGTAAACATCAAAATTTGAGGAAGTCTATTTCTATCAAAAATGTAGATCTTTGAGTTTTATTCTCAATGCACTTTGAATCACT
>NW_019248020.1:0-1393 GCF_002742605.1 Olea europaea var. sylvestris | reverse complement strand
CTCCTCCGAATGAGCCACTTGTAGGCTAGTGTCCAACTCTTTTAACTCTTTTTCCAGCCGCTAAATGTGTTCCTGCGTCCACCAAACACTTCTTTGTTCCATTTGCGTTGTGCAGCCCTCAACCTTTTGAGTTTTCTAGCTAGGCCCCATAAACCACTTCCTTCTGAGTTTTCTCCCCACACCTTAAGTACACAATCCTTAAAGCTCTCATGTGTAGTCTACATTTGTTGAAATTTAAACGATGTAGGGCCATAGCGAACCATATGTGTCTCTAGCCAAATCAGCATTAGTGCATGGTCTGATGTGGTGCGAGCTAAATATCTCATATGAAGGTTTGGGAATTGCTCCAAACAGTTAGAATCATAAAATGATCTATCCAATTTTGCCCAACTCCTAGTCCAACCTGTGTGACCATTACACTAAGAATAAGGTTCTCCTCCTTCAGAGTATATTTCCATCAACCCACAGTTATCAATAAATTGATTAAAATCCTCAATAGCACCCATTGGTCTAGGTCGGCCTCCACGCCTCTCTGACTTGTTTCTAATACTATTAAAATCACTAATCACTACCCAAGGAATGTCTGAATGGTTCACCTCTTCTAATTCTGACCAAAGCAGCCTTCTTTCTACAGCTGTGCATTTTTTATAAATAAAAGAAACCACCACACTGTAATTCCCTTCTATCGCTAGACAAGTGATTTGTTGGTTACTTTTATTTTTCATTCTATCCGTTGTTTGCCAAGGCTCCGCTATTGCAACTAGTTTCGGCTTATACCTTCTCACCACCTTCCGTAGCCTGTGTGTCGAGGTCCCTATACCTTGCACGTTCCAAAAGAGATAGTTGCCACTCATAGATTAAGCCTAGAGGGTCTGCTTGGAACCCTTGTAGAGCTTCTGACCTTGTGTACTATTTTCCTCGTATGCTGTTGAGCCCTTTGTTCAGAATTTGAAATACAATCACGAATATTTCCCAGTTCCTCCACAGTACCTTCCACCTCTGTATCTGAGACTATTGTATCAACCTCTACAAAGTCATGTTCCCTAGTTTCCTCTCGTATCTCCTCATCAATTTCTTTGACACCTTCATCATCTTCTATCCTTTCCATTATGTGTGTTGCCATTATATTTATTTGTTCATTATTCTCAATCGTGACCAACAAATCTTCATTCAAATTTGCCTCTCTTTCCTCTATTTCTCCTTCTCCCCTTGCTTGCTCCCCATCCACCAGATGAGACCCACCTACGGGTTTCACATGATTGTCTCCTCCAAGCATAACAGGATTGCTGCCACTAGTCTTCGAAGCTACTGTTCCATCCTCATCCATATTTTTGTCTCTCGCCAATTCCATCTCCATTCTATCCTTGTTCTCCTTATTATTATCCACATCCAG
>NW_019248019.1:0-1393 GCF_002742605.1 Olea europaea var. sylvestris | reverse complement strand
AAAAAAAAAAAAAAAAAAAAAAAAAGGCCCAATGGCCCCAAATCCAATCCATGGTCCATAGATACATATGTATTTCCTCCAGGAAGTCCAGTGTACTAAATTGCCAATTACCAAACAAAGTGTGAAGTAGTGCAGAGATGAGGAGAAGCAATATGCGCATGGCCAATCATTCTCTATTTCTCCACCTCTCCTTGCTCGATTTGTGAAGCTAGTCGCCGACGACAGACCTCCTGTGGCTTGGACCTTGTGAATTGTGGTGAGCACCTTTTTCCTTCTCGCTGTGTTTTCGTTTTTTCTGTGACAAAGAAATGAGAATGAATTTTTGATTTATGCTAAATAATTTATGTTGTATGAGTTATGGGTAATAATTTATCATCTATGAGTTTTGATTTGTGATTTGGGTATTTAGGTTTAGGAAATTACCCTGGTGAATATGCCCGTATGTGTGTGTGTTTTATAATTCCATTTGTATTTCTGTTTTAGTTATATTCATATCTTGTATTGTTAATTTAATAAGATAAAAATGGGACGTTGTCACATTGCATATTTAGTTCTCGACCAATTGCCTTAAAAGCAAGTGGATTTTTAACCTTTCCGTATTATCCTGTTTGGTTTGGATAAGAAAGCTTCTTTTGACCGATTCGAGGTGAACCCATAAGAGATCCAATGTGGATGTTTTAGATCGAACACCAACAATTGTCCCTAAGGTATGAGTTCGATTTTGGAGAGATTGAACCTTAACTTTAGGTAGCCCAATCTGAAATTGCTGCTTCAGAAGTTAGTAGGGGACTTTTGTTTTTATGATTTGTGCTTAATCGAAACGTGTCGCAAAATCTGATGTTGTGTTGATTCTACTATCTACGAAGCTTGATGAAAATGACATTGTTTTGATGGATTCAATCTAGATCATTAGTTGATTTTTCAATTTTCTTCAATTTTCTTTTGGACAGTCTAGATGGCATCTCTTCGCCTTCCATTCCTTTATATTCCAGATATTCCCATTTTCCCTCACTTTTACTCTCCTACTTTTCCTAGCATTTTATCTTTTCTGAAGACCCTTGCCTACATCAATTTTCTGTTCTTTTCCAGGTCATCTACTAGAGTCCCATTCAGGTAATTCCTCTTTCTTTTCACCTCATCTCGTCCTCTCTTCTTTCTTCTGCAAGATTTCTTCAATATGAGTTTGTAACAGGAATGATACCAATGGCACCACTCCTTCAAACTACTATAACTAATTAATTGTTGAACTTCAAATAAACTATGAAGCTTTATGAAAACTCAATTAATTAAAACCATGAGGATTTCGAATCCCCCCTATAACCTTTCTAATTTTATAAGATAAAAATGGGATGTCGTCACATTATTATGATTGTTGACAATTAGCGGTCAATGG
>NW_019248018.1:0-1393 GCF_002742605.1 Olea europaea var. sylvestris | reverse complement strand
TCTCGACTGTGTCGGAATGGGCTCAAATTTGACAAGTTTATCGGGAACAAAAATCGCGCCAGGTGTAATTTCGTCATTTTTCGTGACTGTGTCGGAATTGACTCAAAGTTGACTTGTTGATCGGAAAAAAAAATCGCGCCAGCGGTAATTTCGTCATTTTCTCGACTGTGTCGGAATCGGCTCAAATTTGACAGGTTTATCGGGAACAAAAATCGCGCCGGGTGTAATTTCGTCATTTTTCGCGTCTGTGTTGGAATTGACCAAAATTTGACTTGTTGATCGGAAACAAAAATCGCGCCGGGGGCAATTTCATCATTTTTCTCGATTGTGTCGAAATTGGCTGAAATTTGGCAGTTTGATCTGAAATAAAAATCGCGCCGGGGGCAATTTCGTCATTTTTCTCGACTGTGTCGGAATGGGCTCAAATTTGACAAGTTTATCGGGAACAAAAATAGCGCCAGGTGTAATTTCGTCATTTTTCGCGACTGTGTCGGAATTGACTCAAAGTTGACTTATTGATCGGAAAAAAAAATCGCGCCAGCGGCAATTTCGTCATTTTCTCGACTGTGTCGGAATCGGCTCAAATTTGACAGGTTTATCGGGAACAAAAACCGCGCCGAGTGTAATTTCGTCGTTTTTCGCGGCTGTGTCGGAATTGACTAAAATTTGACTTGTTGATCGGAAACAAAAACCGCGCCGGAGGCAATTTCGTAATTTTTCTCGACTGTGTCGGAATTGGCTGAAATTTGGCAGTTTGATCGGAAATAAAAATCACGCCGGCGGCAATTTCGTCATTTTTCTCGACTGTGTCGTAATGGGCTCAAATTTGACAGGTTTATCGGGAACAAAAATCGCGCCGGGTGTAATTTCATCGTTTTTCGCGACTGTGTCGGAATTGACTAAAATTTGACTTGTTGATCGGAAACAAAAACCGCGCCGGGGCAATTTCGTGATTTTTCTCGACTGTGTCGGAATTGGCTGAAATTTGGCAGTTTGATCGGAAATAAAAATCACGCCGGCGGCAATTTCGTCATTTTTCTCGACTGTGTCGTAATGGGCTCAAATTTGACAGGTTTATCGGGAACAAAAATCGCGCCGGGTGTAATTTCATCGTTTTTCGCGACTGTGTCGGAATTGACTAAAATTTGACTTGTTGATCGGAAACAAAAACCGCGCCGGGGCAATTTCGTGATTTTTCTCGACTGTGTCGGAATTGGCTGAAATTTGGCAGTTTGATCTGAAATAAAAATCGCGCCGGGGGCAATTTCGTCATTTTTCTCGACTCTGTCGGAATTGGCTGAAATTTGGCCGTTTGATCTGAAATAAAAGTCGCGTCGGGGGCAATTTCGCCATTTTTCTCGACTGTGTCGGAATGGGCTCAAATTTGACAGGT
>NW_019248017.1:0-1393 GCF_002742605.1 Olea europaea var. sylvestris | reverse complement strand
GATAACTTCGGGTTTGATCATTTTTTTCGAAATTCTAGCCTAATTCTATTAGAATCGAGGCAATGAAAAGAGGTTTTTGATTTCATGATAACTTCGGGTTTGTTCACTTTTTGCGATTTCCTTGTCTAATTCGATTGGAATTGAGCCAATGAAAAGTCGTTTTCGATTTCATGATAACTTCGGGTTTGTTCATTTTCGGCAAATTGCAAGTGTAATTCGATTAGAATCGAGCATATTAAAATTGATTTTCAATTTCATGATAACTTTAGGTTTGTTCGTCTTTGGCCAATTGCAAGTCTAATTCAATTGGAATGGAGCCAATGAAAAGTACTCTTTGATTTCATGATAACTTCGGGTTTGTTCATCTTTGGCGAATTGTAAGTCTAATTTGATTGGAATCGAGCCAATGAAAAGTGGTTTTCGATTTCGTGATAACTTCAGGTTTGTTCGATTTCGATGAATTGCTAGCCTAATTCGATAGGAATCGAGCCAATGAAAAGTTGTTTATGATTTCATTATAACTTCGGGTTCAATCATTTTCGGTGAATTACTAGTCTAATTCGATTGGAATCGAGCCAATGAAAAGTGGTTTTCGATTTCATGATAACTTCGGGTTTAATCATTTTTGAAAAATTGCTAGTCTAACTCGATTGGAATCGAGCTAATGGAAAGTAGTTTTTGATTTCATGATAATTTCAGGTTTGTTTGTTTTTTGTGAAATGCTAGTCTAATTCGATTAGAATCGAGGCAATGAAAACTGGTTTTTGATTTCATGATAACTTCGAGTTTGTTCATTTTTCGTGAATTGCTAGTCTAATTCAATCAGAATCGAGCCAATGAAAAGTGGTTTTCGATTTCACGATAACATCGGGTTTGTTCATTTTCGACAAATTGCAAGTTTAATTTGATTGGAATCGAGCATATGAAAAGTAGTTTTCGATTTCATGATAACTTTGGGTTTGTTGGTTTTTGGCGAATTCCAAGTCTAATTCGATTGTAATGGAGTTAATGAAAAGTGGTTTTTGATTTCATGATAACTTCGGGTTTGTTCGTGTTTAGCGAATTGCAAGTCTAATTCGATTGGAATCGAGCCAATGAAAAGTGGTTTTCGATTTCATGATAACTTCGGGTTTGTTCATTTTCGGCGAATTGCTAGTCCAATTCTATTGGAATCGAGCAAATGAAGGGTGGTTTTTGATTTCATGATAACTTCGAGTTTGTTCATTTTTGGCTAATTGCCAGTCTAATTAGATTGGAATGGAGCCAATGAAAAGTGGTTTTTGATTTAATGATAACTTCGGGTTTGATCGTTTTCAGCTAATCATTAGTCAAATTCTATTTTAATCGAGCCAATGAAAAGTGGTTTTAGTCTAATTCCATTGGAATGGAGCCA
>NW_019248016.1:0-1393 GCF_002742605.1 Olea europaea var. sylvestris | reverse complement strand
TTTTGGACTTATCATACAACAATTTGATGGGCAAGATTCCACTAAGCACTCAATTGCAGAGCTTCAACTCATCAGCATACATTGAGAATAGTCAACTTTGTGGAGATCCATAGGCTGAGTGTCCTTATGACCCTTCAGAGAATGATCATGGCAAGATAAATGTTGTTAAAGAAGATGATAGGTTTATAAATAGAGATTTCTATATCAGCATGGTATTTGGTTTCATTATTGGGTTCTGGATAGTTGTTGGTACTTTAGTCCTCAATCATTCATGGAGATATTCCTATTTCAGATTTCTGAATAATATTGGAGATTCGATGTACATGGCAACAACAATCTACGTGACAGGATTCAAGAGAAAATTTATATCCTAAAGGTTTGTTTATTTAATTATTTGCACCATGACTAGGGTATGGAATTTATGAAAATAAACATAGAAATATTTTAATCTGGCATGTTAATGTCCTAATCTTGACTTTTGTTTATGACTGAAACCAGGTGCACCTTTTCGAAATGTTGATGACTGGAGTAGTGCACGGGTTATGAACGATGTTGTCCTTTAATCTAATTGACAATGTTATCATATTTTCTATATATTTTCAGAAATAAGGTCATTTTGTGATTTACCAGTTGTTTTGTTGTGATATAGTTATTTTAATTATTGAAGAAATAAATAAATAAAAAGTTCTAATTGAGATAAAGCATTTCACGTGACTAATTAATCGCTTTAACAATTGTTATTTACATAACTCACTTTTTAAATGTGTAAATGATTTATACTCATAAATAACTTTTTCTTAGTGGTGATTTCGTTATTTTAACTTGGCACAAATATTAAAATTGTATGTTAGATACTTAATTAGATATATTGCCGATGATACTAGATTATAAATGGTTGGACTTGGGACCATAAATTACTCAATTGGAGCTGCAATTGTTAGCCACTCATTTTATTATGGGATTCAAAATTTTGTCAGCTACGTATGATTAATTTCTATATAATTTTGCTAAATCTTTTTAAAAAAACTTTGTCAAACAACCCCTTAATAAGTCTCTTTATCAGCATATAAATAAAACCTCAATAGTTTTGTATGTAACACTAAATAATTTCATAAGATCTATTTATCTGTCAGCCATATTAATCCTAGATTATGGTTATTGAGTTGTAGATACCATTTGGTTGTTCAAGTCATGCCAACAGACTGTGAGTCATGCTTATTGTTGAAGAAGATGATAGATTCATAAATCGAGATTTCTATATCTGCATGGCATTTGATTTCATTACTGGGTTTTGGGTAGTTGTTGGTACTCTAGTCCTCAAACATTCATCGAGGCATTCCTATTTTAAATTCTGGAATAATGTTAGAGATTGGATGTACGTGGAAAAAAAAAA
>NW_019248015.1:0-1393 GCF_002742605.1 Olea europaea var. sylvestris | reverse complement strand
TTGAAGTAAATAGATTTGAACTAGGACTTTCTGATTGCATACTTTTCTCTGAAAGTGGGTTGTCAATAGCTGACTTGAAAAGAGCTCTTTTCGCTAGAGGTGACTAATTTTCATCAGCATCCATGTCAATATTTTCCACTGTAGCACTTTTTTTTTTCAGAATCAACATTCTTTTGGTGGCATTCTTGTTGTTCTTTTGCAATTAAAGGTTCCATAGAGATGATGTCAAACTAGTAATTGGATGAATTAGGCTCTGCTTGATTCGCTTTGAGATAGAATGCTCTTTCAGTATTTTGCATTTTTTGAATTACATCTCCAAAGTTTACTTTTGAACCCTGTATAAAAAATATGTATTGTAATTATTTTATGAAAAAATCTACCAAATATAGAGATTGGAGGAGACTGGAGGTTTAACGTAATTTTAGAATTATTACAAAACTTGTTTCTTCTATCAAGGTTTGTACATCTGTTAACATAAGTTTCTCTGCTGGTTCACCAATTGCACTTGCATTTATATAGCATGTGACATCCAACAGTTGCACATATGCTCTTGCCCTGAGATAGAAAGAGAGTAATTATTTATTTGGAAATGAAATATTTGATATATTACATAAATAAATTGGATAAGTGTGGAAAAATATATTTTACCAAGGAACAACTTTAGAATTTGAACTTTTACAAAAGATATAAACATATATTTCACCAAAATCAGCGCTTGATTGGCAATAGCAGTTGTTGCAAGCCATGTAACAACATTTGTGATCTATTTTTTCCATTGTTGCTGTGTCATTCACCCAATAAAATTTTCTCAGTTATGGGAAAAAAAATTTCTGTGGTTGTAAAAAATTTATAAAGAAAGATAAATCGAAACCACAAAATGTTGGATAGGTATTATTGTGTACACGAATATATAAATACCGGTAAAAGTCGACCATGTAGATTTTGTATTAAGGTGAATTTGTCGTGCATTAGAGTAGACGGTCTTGTGGGAGATTTTTGAGTGTATGGTTTTTTAAAAATCAACTCATCTATTTTGTATGAATTTGTATCTCTCCTGAAAGAGTGAATAAGATGACGAATAATTGTAAGCATACAAATATACATACATACCATTCAACCAACTTTTTTACTGCAACGAAAGGAGTATTCATGAAAAAGGTACTACGAACTTTTGAGAAGAGTTTTAAACCTATATAATTCAGTGATTTAAAATATTAAATTATTTTCAAACAGAAGAGTTTATATAAGGAAAAATAATAGAAACATACCAAAAAAAGAGGTGACTTTTAGGTTTCTTACAAAGATTACTAGTTTTCTATCAATATTTTATGCTATCAATATGCATTATCTGTCCACAAATGAATCCCAGAGCGTCAACATCATTGTTTTGAAT
>NW_019248014.1:0-1393 GCF_002742605.1 Olea europaea var. sylvestris | reverse complement strand
TGTACTTGCAGAATAATTCCTCTTCGATAGGTCTACATCTCGTCCATTTCCATTTAACAGATAGTTTCTGTTGGTATGAATTTTGTTAGCCTGGGGATCCTAAACCTGGATGAGAAATTGTTGTTTAACCATATCCCAATAGCGATGATAAATTCACTTTTGAGTCCATTCTTCCAATCGAGAGGGGAAAATGAACTTCGTCCTACGAGCTTCTTGGCCGGATTGTCCAAGAACAGCTCTTTTCAACAGAGGACCAAACAAGATTATTTAATTTCAAACCCTGCTTCGTTTACAGGAATTTTTTATCGGGGGTTTTACAGATACACATTTGGCTAATTCTCACTAGCAGTCGAAAAAAAGAAGAAAAAACTGCTAACACAGGGCTGCAATTTCAGCCCTGCAAACTGCGTCCTGGCAATTTGCCCTGTACAAGGGGCAAAATCCTTTAATTTCAGTTTCAGGTAATTTAAAATAGTTCTTTTTCCAAGTCAAAATTGGACAGTAATGACAGACAAAAGTGATTTAGTCCTACAAACAGCAAATTAACCCAAGGAAGCAAATAAATCTCTTGTACATTTCTTAACATGAATTGTACAGAAAAATTAAAAAAAAATTATATCACCAGCCCAATAGTGCCAATCCCCACTCAACCTTCACTGTACCGTTAACTATACTTTAGTATACAAAGAAGAACTATGAGGTAAAAATCATCCAGCTGCTCTTTATACAAATAACAAAAAATGCCAAGAAAGTAAATTATACAAAGCTGTGATTCCCATTTCTTATCATTTTGAAGCCCTAAAAAGCTGGCTTCCAAGGGTCACAACAGGCGTTCCTTCTCCCATAATTGTTGTCAAGCTCATTTCTTTCTCAAGTATACGATCCAGTTCCGTTACTGCATAGCTCATTTTGGGACGCTTCTCACTTGAAGGGAATACACAATGCATTATTAACTGTAAGAACTCTTCCATGCCTTTTGTAGTAAAGCTATTTCCCAATCTCTGATCAATGATGGTAGAAATACTGCCAGATTCCTGAAGATTTTGCATCTGAGAAAATAGAAGAAAGAAACGTATAAGATGCACCTGCATTTGTTAGCTGCTCATCTAATGCATTAATAACAAGAGCTTTAGCCCTTGTTTAGCACGCTCTTAATATCCATCTTGTATAACAAGGAACACAACTTTAGTACCAGCGTATATGTCGTGATCAAATGTCCAACGATGTATAGATATGAAATAACATTGTGTGAGAAACAACTAGATACCCATTCAACAAGGTTTTGATTGATGTCCGAAGAAAGCAAGTCTCTTGCTTCCTGCCCACTTACTAATTCCAAAAGGAATATCCCAAAACTGTAGACATCACTTTTTTCCGAAAATTGTCTGAACTC
>NW_019248013.1:0-1393 GCF_002742605.1 Olea europaea var. sylvestris | reverse complement strand
AACTCAATCTCAAAGTGTCCAGAATGCATAGTGATCATGGAAAAGAGTTTGAAAATTTTAATCTTGAGAGTTTCTGCATGGATAAAGGGATACTACATGAGTTCTCTTCCCCTATTACTCCTCAACAAAATGGGATGGTTGAAAGGAAGAATCGTGTTCTTCAGGACATGGCTAGAGCCATGCTTTATGGCAAGGGACTAGCTTTACATTTTTTGGGAGAAGCTGTTAATACTGCATGCCACATAATCAATAGAGTCTACCTTAGACCTAAAACCGATCAGACTCCATATGAGATTCTAAAGGATAAAAAGCCTACTATTAAATATTTTCGTGTGTTTGGGAGTAAGTGCTACATTTTGCGTGATAGAGAGAACTTGAGTAAGTTTGAATCTAAGAGTGACGAAGGAATTTTCTTAGGGTACTTTAGAAATAGCCGAGCATTCCGAGTATATAACTCACGTACTCGTGTTGTGATGGAGTCAGTCAATATTGTGATAGATGATGCTGTGACTAAGGGAGAGAATGTTGAAAATTGTGATAGGATGGACGATAGAAATGGTGATCTTATAAGGTCTAGTGATCCTACTGAACCACCTGTGTCTGAATCATCTCTTAGAATACTTGAAATACCTGAAAAGGAAACACATCCACAAGATCGAGACAAAAATCTTAAGGAACCATCATCTAGGGTCACGTCCAATCATCCTAAGGATAATATCATTGGGGATCTAGATGAAGGTATGAGGCTTCGTAAAAGGGTACTGAACAATCTAGTGTATACTAGCTATGTTTCACAGGTTGAGCCTAAGAAAGTCGAAGAGGCTCTTAGTGATGAGTGTTGGGTGAATGCGATGCATGAGGAACTAAATCAATTTGCTAGAAACAATGTGTGGATTTTAGTTCCTAGACCTGAAAACTGTAATGTTATTGGTACTAAGTGGATCTTTAAGAACAAGATAGATGACCAAGGTACTATAACCAAAAATAAGGCCAGATTAGTTGCTCAGGGTTATACTCAAGTTGAGGGAATTGATTTTGATGAGACTTTTGCTCCTGTTGCACGACTTGAGTCCATTCGAATTCTGCTTGCTGTTGCCTGTACCCTAGGGTTAAAGCTTCATCAAATGGACGTTAAGAGTGCCTTCTTGAATGGACTTCTTCAAGAAGAAGTCTATGTTGAACAACCAAAAGGATTTGTTGATCCAAAGTTTCCCCACTATGTCTACAAACTGCACAAAGCACTCTATGGTCTGAAACAAGCTCCTAGAGCTTGGTATGAGAGACTTACGTCATATCTTGAGGAACATGGATTCTCTCGAGGTGGTGTTGATAGGACCTTATTTATTAGACATATTGAAGAAACTATCACTATTGCCCAAATTTACGTCGATGA
>NW_019248012.1:0-1393 GCF_002742605.1 Olea europaea var. sylvestris | reverse complement strand
GGACATGCCTCTGCATGTCTTCCAAATGCTTTTTCAACCTCGAGTACTTAGTAAAGATGAGTTAAATGGGTGGTACTATATGACCCTTTGGGGAGCTCATGCTCCCTTTGTGGTCGGTACTTCTTCTTCCATTAAGAAGTGAAAGGAATCATGGTTATTGATAAGGAGGAAGTGGCAAATGGGTGAGGGAGACAAAGCCCTAGCTTGCACCGTATCAACCCAGTACTCTAAAGCATGTGAATGTCTTCAGTTATATATTGTCTTCCTTTTCTATAACTTCAACTAATATTGCTTCTTTTTGTAGATTCGGGGTCTCACTTTGAACTGTATGAGGCGGAGTGGGATGTATTTAGGACATCTACAAATGCCTTCTGAAGTACTTTGATCATTTAATAGATAAAAGTAGATATTTCTTGGACTTTAGATTGATGGCTTCAAAAGGTTAACTCTAGAGCCTTGTGTGGTTTATTCCTTAGCGCTTTGGTAGTTTCTAACATTTGTTTTTGCTATTTGTAATAATTTTGAGAAGAAGAAATATCCTACCCCTGACATGGCATCAATCTTAAACGCTACTTTGACAGTGGGCACTAGGGCTTTGAAGCCTTCTTCTCGGGTACCAAATATGTCGGGGCAAATTAGAGCTCCTCAGTAAGGACTGTGTCGATAAAGGTGGCGAGGAAAAGGATGCTTGATATTTTTGTTTACAACCTCAACTTACCCATTAGCTTGGGGATGATACGGAGTGGAGAAATGCTTCTTGATTTTCAACTCCTCGCATAGGTCCCTGGCCTTTTTGTAATCAAATTATCTCTCGTTATTTGAGATGATTGAATGGAGAACTCCAAACTGACATATAATGTTCTTCCATAAGAATTTGAAAGTGTTTGCTTATGTGATTTTATCCAAAGGTTCAAATTTTACCAATTTGGTGAAATAATCGATAGCAACAATAACAGAGCTTGCACTACCTCTGCCTTTAGGTAAGGGGCCTATGAGGTCCATGCCCCACTTTGCAAACGGACAGTGGCTGGATACCGCAATCAGTTCTTGAGAAGGTTATCTTTGAAAGGGGAAAAGCGTTGCCATTTATCACATTTTCGTACAAGCTAAATGGCATCATTTTTCAAAATGGGCCAATAATACCCCTGCTTGAGCGCCTTTCGTGCTAGTGCAAGTCCTTCATAATGATTGCCATAGATACCCTCATGAATCTCGCGGAGTATGTAAATAGTTTCTTCCTCTTCTTCTTTTCAATAACAAATCATTTTTCAAGGAGGATGCCCAACTATTCTTCTAACAAACTTTTTCATGGGGTTGCTCGTAGTTGTAGTGTGGTTTCCCACAAACAGAGTCAATCTGTTGACCTCGTTTCTCGTTAGGGTGACATGGACAA
>NW_019248011.1:0-1393 GCF_002742605.1 Olea europaea var. sylvestris | reverse complement strand
TATAATGGTAAGTCTAGACATATACGTCGTAGACATAATACCATTAGGCAACTACTCTCAACTGGAGTTATCACTATTGATTAAGTAAAGTCAAAGGATAACATTGCGGATCCGCTAACCAAAGGGTTAAATAGAGAGTTAGTTGAGAAAGCATTGAGAGGAATGAGACTTAAGCCCTTGAATGTATAAGTTAATACAAAGGAAAACCCAACCTAGTTGACTGGAGATCCTAAGATTTAGGTTCAAAGGGACAACCTAATTGTAAAGACTTGATGGAATCACTGTGGGGGGTATTACCTCCTGTCCATTCATGTGATGCGACAGTGATGCCCGTAAAGATGGAGGATAAGCAATAGGCTTTTAATGATTCTTATGCGTCGAAAATCGAGCCAAGTAATGCGGGTTATCTGTAATAAGAAATCACCTATGTGAGAGAGAAGTGGGGCCGCTTCTAAGGGAATTGTGTGAGGCGCAATTCTTGTGAACTCTCATAGAACCAGGCGTATGTTCATGGCCAAAACGAACATAATAATGAGAACTGAAATGTGTTTAGAAGAATCCTGTGTGAAGTGTATCATCGTTTACGTAAACGGTAGAACAGTTCAAGGACATCGCGTCTACTGGTCAGTCAGTGAAGTAAATATGCTTTCACAAGGGAAGGTTCAACGGGTAACACCTACCTATCCTATGTAGGTTTCAACTGTTGAACTATATCACCAAGTCGTCATGTGTCACATTCATAAGTCGTCATGTCACATTCATAAGTCGTCATGTGTCACATTCATAAGTCATCTGTCACATGCATGAGTCGCTCCCAATTTTCATTCATGTGGGGGATTGCTGGAAGTTATGGGCCGACTTTGGCACGAGTTTTGAGTGGGACCCGGTTGTTCAATTTGGAAGATGAAAGTTGATTTGTGTTCTCCTTCGTGAGTACATCGAAATCATATACTTGTCAAAAATGTGAAAGCCCAAGAACAACTAACCAAGAGGGGGGTGAATTGGTTATTTACCACTTTTTCGAAAATAAATGCAAATATAAGCAAATAACAATGAAGAAACAAGATAACACAAGTATTATAAAAGGAAGGGAAAAAAGAGTGCAAACGATGTAATAAGGAGGTTCGATCCAATCACGATCTACGTCCCCCGTTACCAAGCTCTCCGTCACGAGCAAGGTCTTTTTCACTATCTTTGATTGACTTGTGGTGCAATCCAACCCTTACAATGCTTCCGGTGACTAACAACTAAGGAGCACCGATCCTTTTACACATTGAGCTTTCCGGGACCTCAACACGACCCATAATTCAAAGCAAGAGAATCAAGATTACACTTGAAAAGCTTCTCTCTTAACAAATGATATAAATACAACGAAATATTAAGAGAGAAGTAT
>NW_019248010.1:49222-66692 GCF_002742605.1 Olea europaea var. sylvestris | reverse complement strand
AAACGTTCCCCCAGAAGTTTCGGAGATTGAATGCATTGAGACTGAATCATGATCTACACCAAATCCAAATGTGTGTACGGGAATGTGGAAATCGGAAGCACTATCGTGATGCATGAAATTCGGGAGTAATGATTGGTAATCAGTACTGGTATTGGGTGTGTTGGTACCACTCGGGCTGCTAAGAGCATACGTGTCTTGTCCATCGGACAACAATATAATACTACAAACTGGATTTTTCCACTTGCGGTCAGTCATCACCTTCGCACCCTTCTTAAGGGCCTCGACAATGTTTGTCCCACCATTTGATCTTAAAGAATTAACAGCTTGTAAAGCTTCGCACTTTCCATTATCAGTCATCCTACGAAGAGCAAAGAGACGACGAGCAGTGGATGAGAAGGCAATTACTGAAAGCCTATCAGAGGGGCCAAGGTTTTGGATCACGAATCCCACTGCCCGTTTCAGCAAGGCAAGCTTGCTACCTGCCATGCTACCACTAACATCAAGCACTGAGACGAGATCGACTGGAGCACGAGATGTTTGATTTATTCCAGAAAGTTGGGGCCTGGTAGTAACAGGAGCTTTGAGATGAATCAGAACAGCAAAATTATTGTGGAATGTTGACTTCGGAACAGCAGAAACCTCTGGGTATGTTTTAACCTCCATGACTCCGACAGAATGGTCATCAGTCACATCATTACCAGAAGATAGGGTGACATCAGGTAGTTGACGTTCATCATCATCGAACACCCTAGGTTCCACCGGATGAAAAAATGAAGAAACATGTTGATTAGCGACCAATCGGGAAGGGGGCAATTGTCTTATAACGGTCAACCAGGTATCATCTCGAGGCCAGGACAAATTGTTTAAGAGTGGTTTTCCACGCGGTTTATCGGTAACAGGACTCTGGAGGGGTATTTCTTTCCATTTCGCTCTGCAAACCGGACAACTTCGTTTTCCATGTTTTACATTAGTTGTAATACAATGGAAATGAAAGGAGTGTGAGCATTCTGCCGTGAAAATGGCATGGCCATGGCCAGGTTTCATGGACGTCAAACATATTGCACAGGTCCTCTGCAATCAAAGATAAAGTTCAAAATCAAATTACATAGATGATTCAGAGTTCAAAATCGACGTACACAGAGAAATATAAGATTTAACATTCTTATGATATAATAACCATTACACATTCAGAGCAAAGGAAAATCGATGTTACCTAAGACTTTATTGTCAAACATCTTATCATTAACTCGATTTTGTAAGCTAGAAGGAACTTTTAATTAAAATCAACCATTCCAAATCAATAACAACTTGTCAAGATCAATAATGAAACTCTCAAGCCATCAGAAAGGGATAAATATGAAGGGAAAATTGAGGACACCAGCCTTTTTCTAGAAAATCAGATTTAATGACATGTCTGCCTACTCGACCGTTAAGAAGTAAGATTTTTATGAAAAGGATGCTATACCCTTATTTATTAATTAAAAGGAGTAGACATTGTTCTTTACTACAAGATTTCCATTCTTTCTTCAAACTTGACCTTAGTTCAACAACACTTATTGCCTGAAAACTCTGAACCAATAATTTATTTCATAATTTATATAGTTAACTGAAGACTACAATTTTGATGAAAAGGGGTGAGAAAATATCCAAATGAGTAATGCCATGTCCTTGAAACAGTCAAGTTGTTCACTAAGCAAAGCACTTAGATTATGTTGATCCCATTATGCGGAAGCTTCAAAAGGGGTTTAGGCAAGACATTAAAGAGAGAAAGAACAAGTGGCTCAGCAGTAGGTCTACATCCATGGACAAAACGAGAAAACTCAATCCGTAGATTACAAACAAAAGAGCACAAAATATTCAAACCCACCCATCCCCACTGAAGAATTAAGCCTATATCAGAATAATCCTAAAAAAGGGAATCCAACCACTTTATCCCTACCTCATCACAGTGAGCTGAAAACTACATTACAATACAAGCCCATCTTAGACAGCTCATAATGCATATTTCTGTACACCCATTAACATCACCCCTCTACCCCACATGACAGCCACCTTCTTCAAACATGTTCGAACACCAATCCATTCAGAAAATAAACATTAACTGAAAAAAATAAGAAAAATAAATATAGTTCTTTTTTTATCAATAAAGAAAAGAAAAAAGAAACAAAATCAAATCCAGAAGTTCTTAGCAGCACAGGAAAAATCCCATTAAGATTCTTGAAAATCCCGTTAGAAAGAAAATTCAAGATCCATGACAAATGAAAAGAACACTAAATAGAAAGTATCGGACTAGTATCTTTCCAGTAAATAGAAAATTTTTAAAACGCACAAATCCTGAAATTCAATTGTTCGTTTGTGATTTAAACCTACCGAATTGCTTGTTTCAGCTTGTTGTACTCGTACTATATTCACTCTTGGTTCTATCTCAAAAGTCCAAATTGTTTTCGGATTTTTTGGACTTATCAAAACTAATGGCTTTTCAATAAAACGAGAAATCAGCATTAATCCTTAAAAAATAGGCACAAATATTAGTATATTAGTGGTCATGCATTTAAAGAGGAAAAATACACAAATATATATTAAGGTGGAATATTTTTGTAAAATTTGCACCTCGAAAGATTTGGAGGAGTGTTTCGACAAGCGGAGTCCGGAGGAAGATGGCGTAGGCGTGGTGGGATTTCGCCGCGACGGCAGCGAGGACAAGGAAGCGGCATCAGACAACCTCCCGGCGGACAACGGCGGCGCGTCCTCGATGGTTCTTGGTTCGTGAAGACATGTGTTGAGCTTCAACCCAAGAGCAAGCTTAACTTTCCTCCATTTACTCCCACCCATTTTTCCTCACACACAAAGAACTACGCAAACATATACATATACAGATACAGATACAGATACAGATATAAATGCATGTATAGGCGTTGAGTAATGATCTCTTTCTCTCTCTACATATCTATCGGTACTTATTGGTTTATGGGCGGTATCCAATGACTTTACGTTTCTGACAGACGATATTTATATATTCCTGCATATGTATGACAATTATTACACTTAACAACCGTATATATACAGAGAGAGAGAGAGAGAGAGAGAGAGAGAGAGAGAGAGAGAGAGAGAGCACGCAGGCGGTGAAAATGAAAGACGGGTTCAATTTAGATGGCTCTACACTATGGATTGAGCTATAGGCGAGATTTATTTAAGTCATGTTTGATCCACATTTTTAAAAAAAAATATATTTTTAAACAGTAATTTGACATTATTTTAATCACACGTTCTTTAATAAATAGTATTACATGCAAATTTAAATTTTTTTTTTTAACTACACATTTCCTTTCAATACACTATTCAAAAATATATTTTTATGAAAATAATGTGACTCAAACAATGGCTTAATTCTACGTATCAATTAATATTACATTAACGTTATCTAAACTGAGGTTGCAATTCTAATTGGACTACGTATTATTACTCAGAAAGAAAAGTGTAAAATGGAAAATATGACGTTGTGTAAATTTGACTTATGGCTTTCTATACATGTCTGAGAGCCCATTATTTTCCTATAATGTATTTTGTAATAATAAATTGACGGAGAATATATAATTAAAAAATATAATAAAAAATGTTGAGTTCTCGCATAATATTATTTTATCAAAGAATACGTGGCTGAAAAAAAAATATTTTAAAAATAATGAGGATCAAACAAGAGCTATAAAAAGACTTTGGACAAGTCGAGCAAAATTGATCGGGATCATTAGAGGTATAAATTGAGATGGAGCTCAGCTCAAGTTGAGTAGCATCATTTAAAAAGGTCGATCGTGATTTATCCATTTTTAACTTTTATTACTATTTAAAAATATGCTGAATTTACTTTAGATGATCAACTCGATTCAAAACAAGTCTATAGACATTTGTAATTGGCATGCGTAGGGCCTTTTTGAAAGTAATGTCATTTCAGTTAACTTACCCTTAAAAAGTGTCGTTGTCCAAATTTAGAGTAAAAATTGTGCTGTTAGAAACAATCCAGATAAGAAAATAATTTTACGATTGTAAATATAGTTCCATAAAATTGATTGAATATTGTGAAAATCTTTTACACGTAATATGAAGGATTGTCAAGTGCCTAAATCTGTCATTTGATTTGTATTTCAATCGTGCTGTGTTGTCAACTAGGGTTGGATACCCTTCTTGAAAGCACACTCACGTGGGAGGGAAGGGAAATCATTTTTTTGACATTTTTATTTCATGCGGGTCTCATGCGTTGTGAGGAAATGCCATCCAACTATCCAAGAGTTTAATTCTTGAGACCTGCTATGTAAACAGGGCCAATTAACAGATTTGTTGACAGGGTCGAGGTGGTAGCACCTTGGCCCCTATCTTGCATCACATGAGATCCGCTGAATTCAAATCAAGGTTGACAGGGCCGAGGTGCTCGATCTTGCATCACATGAGATCCACCGAATTCAGATCAAGGCAGCAACAGGGCCTGTCAGTTGGCCCTGTTTGACAAGCAAAAGTTTAATTCTTTGTATTTACCTCTGATTTTCAATTTTTATTATTATTATTTTTTCTTCCTTTTGGTAAAGTTCAAATGCACATTATTATTCAATCTAAGGTCAAATGCTAGATTAGTACGCTTTGAATTGTAACCACATGCCCCCCAATCCTAGATGGACAACCCTTTGACGAATCTTAAAATTCATATCATCAAAGCTGTTTACTATTAAACACCAAAATTTGTATGTGTTTTTGAAGGAAACTGATCGTATATTAACAAAATATCTTTCAAACACGGACTACGTTCAAGGCATGTTTCGATCATCTCAAGGGGCTAACAAATTACCTCCACACAAAGAATCAGAGGCCCTTGTCCGTTCCTCTATGAATTATGAGAAAAATGTCACACCCCATAATCGACACCTCTCAAATGGCTTAACCGTCAAGGAATCCGGACTAGGACCATGAAAGCAACCTTGGAAAGGTCTCGGCACAATTAAAAAAAAAAAATGATCACGAGCAATTAGGATATTTTACATTTTTTTTTTTCCTTCGAGGATCCTTATCAAGTAAATCTTACACAAACTTAAGCCCATGTTTGATTTTTCAAAAAATCAAAATTTTAGTAGATTTTGATAAAAATCATGAAATGTATGATTAAAGAGTTGATCAAAGTTGTGGAACTCATTTATCTACTTTTAAGCTAAATCAAACATGGACTAAATGTCCCAACATAACTTACCCCTATTTTGTTTGGATAAAAATTGTCATACTCTGGATTAGATCTTAAACCATTTTGTATAAAGCTGTACATATCTAATACCACTTTGTTGGGAACTGAGCCTAATAATTAAAGACGAGAAAAATAAAAATAATATGAAAATAATGTATTATAAAGAAAACAAGATGTACGTGAAAACCAAAATCCAGGAAAACCATGGACAGAAGAAGAATAATTCACTATAATTAATAGTAAGGAATTACAAATGATCTGTTTGAACCAATAACTAATTGGACAATTATTCAATTCCAATATGTGTTATACACCACATATTTATAACCAAATAATTTTTAAAATACTAAGAAAATTAATACATGAAGAACTTAATATAAGGTGGAATACAATAGGTAAAGCCAATTATAGAGAATTTGGAATAAAATAATAGTCAAATTCACCTTAAACTCCTTCAAGACATCTTAAAGTCTGCTACCAAGTCTCAATACTTCTTTAATAGTATTTCGAATCAAATACTCAACGAGAATTCGACTCATAACCCAATTCTAACAAATATTAATTTTAAATTTTTATAAAAGTTGATTAAATGTAATTGAAAAGTGGATAAAAATTGTAAATTCCATAAAATGCGTGGTTAATAATTTTAAGAAATTGGGATCAATCATGGGCTTAATATTCCTGGTCCCCACATGATGCTTAAAGGCCTTTGAACTTGTGTTTTCCTTATTTGTTTTATACGAGCTAAATAATTGTATAATTTTTTCGATCGCATAAACTAAAAAAATTGTTCGTATATTCTGGAAGGATTGTTGAAATAACAATTAAGTCTTGGCGTGTTTTATTTTAAGATATTTTGACCTGACTGTGACATGTAGTTAAGTGCTAACTAATTTTGATGAGATATTTTAATATGACCATGACAGATCTTTAAGTACTAGCTGACTTCAACAGTAATTACTTAGATTCTTGGTTGATCAAAGATAAATTTGAGTTTCAAGTTTAGTGATTGGCTCGTCAATGTGGACCCAGAGAAGATATTTTTTAAGGTTGAAGGTAACATACCACGTTTCATATGTCAATTTACTTCACAGTTGAAGACAAAATATCGAATTATTGTCAAGAATATATTTAAAGTCGAGTGTTTAACATTAATTTACGTGATATAAAAATTTAGTTTATTCATCTTTTTTTAATATGAAACCTCAAAATTTATTATGACATTAGAACACTCAAATAAATACATTTGTTTTTAAAGTAGTTTGAAAAAAGTGGATTCTTCGTTAAATAATATTAAAAGAAGAAAATGAATACTATTTTTTAAGTTCCACAGACATCCCACATGCTGTCATTATGGATACTGCTGACTTTTAGCAAGACCACATTGTACTCTCACGGGGCCTGGTTTGTCTTTGGAATTATGGCTGTATATGCTCTACTCATACCTATATGTTTTAAAAATAATTTTTATTCGGTAAAAAATTTAGATTAAGAAGTAATTTTTAATATACCTTTTATCGTTCAAATTTATCATTTTCAAGCAGACACAAAAGGATTAAATACAAAGATTTTTTGTCAAAACATATATTTTTATTTTACAAATCCTCATTTTTATAAAGATGTTAATTCTTTAGAAGAAGCATCAATTTCAAAAATTGTCAATAATATTGATATCAAGAAAAATCATATTCAATTTTCAAAAATGAAATTAAATTTTAAAGAATTGAAAAGCAATTACAAAATTATTCAATTACAGAAAAAATTTTAAGAACAAATTGAGAATGGAATATATTCGACTATTCTTAGTGCTTTCTAAAATTTAAAAACAAAAACGTATTATTTCTCTTCCTTATGTTCATGATTTTTTTGAATCAATAATTCTTGCAAAATCTCGTCCTATTCAAATGAATAACGAATTACTTGATTTTTGTATCAAGAAAATCAATAATTTATTGGAAAAAAAACTTATTCGTCCAAGTAAATTTCCATGGAGTTGCTTTGCATTCTATGTTAATAATTATGTTGAAATTAAACAAGGTGCTTCACGTCTCGTTATCAATTACAAACATCTTGATAAAGTTATTCAATGGATTCGATATCCATTACCTCAAAAGAAAGATCCGTTAAACAAATTACTCGAAACTATTATCTTCTCAAAATTTGATATGAAATCTCTTTTTTTGGCAGAATCAAATCAAAGAAGAAGATATATACAAAACTACGTTGAATGTTCCATTTGGTCAATATGAATAGAATGTCATGCTTTTTAGTCTACAAAATGCACCTTCAGAATTTTGAAAAATTATGAATGATATTTTTAATCCTTATCAAAAATTTATTATAAACACATCGATGGTGTTTTAATCTATTTTGAAGGTTTAGAACGGCGATTTAATACATTCATTTGTATCATTAAGAACAATGGTTTAGCAGTTTCTGCGAAAAAATGTTATTCTTTGTAAAACGCCTATAAGGATTTTAGGCTATTTTATAAACGTAGGAACACTTATACCAATTCAAAGAAGTCTGAAATTTGCTGATAACTTTTCAAATGAAATTTAAGATAAAGCTTACAGCGCTTTTTAGACTGTGTCAATTATGTTGCCGATTTTGTCAAAAGTATACATCAATTACATGCACCACTTTTTCAAAGGTTACTAAAAAATTTACTACCATGGGGTTTAGAGCATACTTTATCCGTCCAAAAAGTTAAAGTTGCTATCAAAAGTACCCATGTCCTTCGATCATAGACCCTTTAGCTCCCATTATTGTCAAAACAGATGCATCAAACATAGGATATGGTGAGGTTATTAAAATGGATTCCAAGAGTTAAACTAAGAACAGTTGGTTAGATTTCACTCAAGAGTGTGCACCGGCCCTCAAAAGAATTATTTATCTATTTAGAAATAAATTTTATCAATAGTTTTATGTGTTTCAAAATCTCAAAATGATTTAATCAATAAAGAATCTATTTTCAAACTGATTGTAAAGTTTCAAAAAATATTTCACTAAAAATGTAAAAAATCTTATTTCAAACAAATTTTTGCAAGATAGCAAGCTATTTTTTTTTTATTTCAAAATACTATATATAAGGAAAATCAAACGTTCTTACAGATTTCTTCACAAGAGAGTTTATGTAGAAAAGAGTGAGTAAATTGTGAGAATATTCAATAATAGAAAAAAGAGAGAAGAAATATTCAATGGCTTCTTTAGAAGCTTCATTTCAAAAGAAAAATAGTTGAAAGAGGACTTCAATTCCTTCATAAAGTATTTAGCATTCTTTTAAGAATTTGTTACAAATAATTAAAGTGGTATTATAAAGTTTAACAAACAGTTTGATTGATGTTCACTTTGAAATAAATATAATAATAATTAGACGTACGGCAAAAGTATATGTTTGTATATCTAAGCTATTTGAACATATAAAATGTAAGTCGTGCTCAGATATTATATTAAAGAAACAGATAAGTGCCATCATTACATCTTTGGGTGAAACTCTTGCATATTTAGGGATAAAAGCGAATAAGAACGCCAAATCTCACAAAAAGACAGTCAATTAGTATCAATGTTGTAAAAATTCTTTGAGCATTGACCTAAAATGGTAGCGTCACAGTTCAAAGAGTCTAACCGAAAGTAAAAAGGACCTAAAAGTAAATAGTAAATAAATTTTATGGGTGGATAAGCTTTTTATGTTAAATCGGCTGATTTAATTGTTCACTTTAAACCAAGTTCCTAATTTAGTTATGGAGTCTTAAATATTTTATTTCGTACACATTATTAGACCATCTTTTGGATTGATTCTTGATTGTCTTGGTCGAACTGATCCATATAATCATGTTCATTTTAACATTGATAAATATATATTTTGTAAGTATTATTAAACAATTTAATAAGGAAGGTTTTATTGTTTATTACTTAATATTATTCAATATTCTTCAATCAATTCCACTACCAGAGTTTATAGATCCAATCCAAAGTTTGCAGCATTTTGTGGCCTTAAAAGGAGTCGAAAGCAGTCACTTTCTTGGGTCCCTTGATTGTACCTGTTGTTTTCATTCCTCACGTGAATATTCAATCCTTATTTAAAATTGAAGACACCTTATTGGTGGGAAACAGTTAGTGGAAATTAAGGTAAATGTCATAACTTGTCCCTATGCTCTAGTCTAGTGGGTAGTTGACATTTAAATTGAACGCTCTATTGTGTGCCTTGGCTGGGAAATTCTTGGGCTAACACAAATGCACGAAGAGAAATAAAAGTTTTATTGCTTCAAAGCCTTAAATATTATTGAATTTGAAGTTTTTGATCATGTTCTGTACGTTGACTAGGAAAAGATAAATGATAAATAGTCAAATCAAGCTACTTCACTACTAAACCTATTAGTTTGGTAGCGAATTTATCAGATTTGAAGTTGGAGAAACGAGAGGATAAGGTCCATATGTCAACTATTAGATCGGACACCATTGTGTAGATTTTAAAAACGAATAAAAAGAAAAATCTTACGGTATATTTATTCAATGTCAAAGAATTTCTTGTCGCTTATATGACCAATAAATATTGTAGTGCCCTGGGATTCATTATCTATCAGAATTGGATAATAACGAAATTCTGGTCAATATAGCCATCATAATGTAATATTGGTGGATGCACATTATATATATAATATACATCTAAGAAGAAGAAAAAAAAATTATGCTCAATTACGTTTGTAAAAGAATAAAGCGAATGAGAAATTCAAAGAATTTCGTCAAATGCACTCATAAAAATAAGTAATTATAAATAATCAAAAGCTAGTCAAATGTACATTTTTGTCATAAATGTCTTTGCTGGTGATCGCACTCAACCGCAAAATTTGATTTTCTAGCAATTTTGTGACAGTCATAACTTTGATACAAAGTAGTTGTCTTACCTAACTATTTATTATCTATGCTTCTTAGTCATACACTCCACCAACAATAAAAAGAAATACGCCCCCAGGGCACATCTCCAAGTGATAAAAGGGGAGGGTGGAGAAATCCAGCTTTGCTTGAGGCTGCCGCTTCAAGGGTTCGAATCCTAAAATATGGATTTGGCTCTTGGGTAAGTGCAAGTGTACAAGTAGCCTTCCATCCTGTACTCTTGGAGGCATAACCTGCGATTTACCTCCATCACGATGCTTCAAGGCAGGGGCGGTGGGGGACCCTTAAGGTTGGGGTTCAACCTTTTTTTTTTTTTTTTTTAATAAAAAGAAATACATAAACGTGTGAAATGTATTACTTCATTTTTAAGAAACTTTCTTATTCTACTCTCATTCGATATTATTTAATCGAAAACGAGTGTTATAAAATTAACATTTATGTTGAAGAATTAATGTCAATAAAATTCAGTTGAAAATCAAATTCTACAATTTGTATTTAATGTATTCATATAACTACTTTTAATGCTGCCACCATTTGGTTTTTGAAATAAAAAAAAAAAATAAAAAAAAAAAAAAAAAAAAAGAAAGAAAGAAAGAAAGAAAGAAAGAAGTAAAATATAATAAATAAAGGAGACGAAAAGAATCTTATAGAATTTATAATATAACTCGATAAGTTTGATTGAATTAGACAACTGATAATTTTATCACATATATCTGTTTCTTAATGCAAACTATTAAATACAAAATATATTCTAAGAGCAATTTTTACCATGTATTGAACAATTCGGAAACGTATTAAGAAAAGAAAAAAATGGTTAGAACTTTTCTTTAACTACTATTTAATCATGTATAGTATTGTATATCGAAAACGCATTGATAGTGTATCCAATTCAATAAAATCCATCATGATAATATGTATTATCAATCTATCTACACAGACTGAGCTAAGCCATCTGTCTTAATTAGTTATTATTAGTGGACAATGACTATATTTAAACAAAACATCTCTAATTGGTGATTTATACACAAATTAAATTATTATTGATATCAAAAATATCTTAAAATGTATATTCCACCTTCCAAATGAGTGTGAATGTATGGGTCTATATTTTTTGGTTGTAACATGAATTAGGGATGACAACGAGAAGGGGATAAGGATTGGAGCGCCATGAATTTTTACCGCCCCATATTTACACCTCGTTTGTACATTTTTATTTTTCTTGTAAATTCTAGGAGCAAAGGGTAATTGGGTAGGTAATTTGGGAATTGGACTAGTGAATTAGAACATTAAGAAGTTTCAGTGGGGACGTGATATTCAATTTTAGATAACATCAAAATTATCACACTTTTGACTAAAAAGGTTAAAAATATAGCTATTAATTTTTTTTAAAAAAATACTTATTTTTAATTAAAATAACATTTTACATTTACATCCTTCTAAAAATTTTCAAAATAAACCCCCTTTTCATTTAAAAAAAAAAAAACACACTATATCAATTTTTTATTAAAAAAAATAACGTTTCTTTTTCACAAATTACATGTTAGGTAACATACGTTTTACTATATTCCTTGTAGAGTAATGTAAAATATTCCATTTTTTATCAAAAAAATATTTTAGTTTAACATATATATTACTGTATTTTAATTTTAATTTTTTTTAAATTAAAAATCACTGTTTTTATATGATAATATTGTACTAACATAATGAACACCACACGCTACCATTACATTACCAACAAGGAACGTTATGTTATTGTATGAAACAGCTTTACATCTCATTATGTTAACCATCTAACACCACTCATGCCACCACAACCACAATCACAAAACACAAGTAACATATATATTATTCATCTTAAACACCACCACCACTATATAAAAATAAATAAATAAATAAATAAAATATACACACAAATAGCAAATATGTTACCCATCTAAAAAAACTTCACATCACGGCATACCAACACCGACATCACAAAATACGAGTAAAACATTATGTTACTCGTCTAAAATCAATTCAAACCTTGGGAACAAGAAAAATTATATCGACTATTTGTACTTGTTATTTATTTTGTTTATGTAAAAATATGAGAGACAATTTATCTTTTTACTCCTTCCTTACTGATTTTTGACTCATTAGGGATAATATATGCTAATTTATAAAATGTTAAAAGGCAAAAATATAATGAAGAAGTTGGAAACATAAGTGCGAAAATGCGTAAAACTTGGGGAACATTCATTGCAATTGAAATATGGTGTGTTAACTGTCCTAAGGAAAAATATTTTTTGTTAAATAAATTAAAATTTTACTATTAAAAATAGTTAGTTAGACCAAATGACCCATATTGAAAATAACAAATCACACCCTTTTTATTACATTATGTAACACTTTACATACCAAATATTTTAATCGTTTTTAATCTCCAAATGATCAATTACTATTTCATTTTCATCTAAAAAAATATTTTTTCCTCATTCATCCACCCCTCCATAGATTAACATTCAATCGACTTTTCTCACTACATCATTTACAAATTTTTTTCATTGCATTTTTTTACACAATTATAGATTTTTGTTAACTATATTTATATATTATTCTCCTCTATTAATTTTTTATTTATTAAACAAATTTAATAATTAGCATGTAGCGATCAAGAGTTTTTATTTATCTTTACAGTGTTGGAAGTTAAAAAGTATTTTATATATTTTTCAGTATATTGTAACTTACTAAATTAAATTAGTATTTATTGATTTGATGTAAGTTTAAGAAAATAAAATAATCAATTTTACCAATCACAGACATAAAAAATTATCCTTTAAAGAAAATATATTTAATATAAAATCAATATTAGAATATAATATGCAAAACATTCGTGAAGCTTTCTTAATCATTATGCAAAAATGTAGACGTAATTTTATAAAATACGGTATGCAATGTACAGTTCCACCCATTTACATGATGTAATTTGTAAATTCTCGTGAAGAAGGCAATAACGAATTTATTTTTTCGTCAGACCATCACGACGACTATGATCAAACAGGATTAGATTAATTTCTTGTATGAAGATGATATTGTTGAAAACCTATGATAAAGATATCGCCATGAAACACCAAAATTGTTTTATACAAAATTTACAAAAAAAGGGTAGCATTGACGACGTTTATAAGCAAGATATAGATTACTCGATATAAGAATTTTTATTAATTGAAATTAGGAGGAATAGTTGCCCTCTTTTTTCCTTCATCTAAATTTTGTCCCATTGAGTTTTTTTTATAAGGTTTTGACGAAATAACATTTTAATACTCACAAATTTTTGTTGTGCTCCTTTTTTATTCGTTTAATTTTTTTTTTTCACTGAATTTTGCTAAACAAAGGTTTTAATGAGACAAATATCGTGTAATTTATCATTCAAGAGGAAGTAATCGTAACCTATAAATAGAGGATTTTGATTCACAATAAAATACACAAGAGTTTTGACTCTATTTTTCTTCTCTTCCTATCTCATATTCTTTAGTTTTATAACAATTTCGTATTCATTAATATTATCCAAGCTAACCCACAAACATCCTCTAAATGCATATTGGAGTCACTAGACAGCCTAATGAATAAATTTTAAATTTTTTTATGTTATCCAATTTTATTCAACCTTCTCAAACCAAAGACGACGTAATCGCAAGGTCACATTAGGTTAAAAGATCCAGTCTGATGATTGTTAATACTTAAAGATATTGTGATATATGTTAAATTGTACACACGTTGTCCGTTCAGGACAATCCATCGATAGTAGCTCAGCTAAACTTTATTTAGTGGGTCTGAAGGCCCATTTGCTATTCAAGAGCGGGATATTACGGAAATTGCACCACATACATTGTTTTTATAAAATATTCAAATTATTACTACATCATTTTCCCTACTATATAAAAAAGGAGAATGTGAAGGCACTTTAGAAAGTAACAGTATCTTGATCCATTTTTACTGTATCATTTTATTTTCAATTGGGGGCCAAAAATGACGCCGTTTACTTGATATATATTTTATTTTATTATATACTACCTTCAAATTTACTGTAACACGCAATTTTCATTCCTTCCCCACTCCGATATAGATATATATAGTAGAGATATAAGAAAAAAATCACTTTTGTATATAAAAAAAAAAAAGATAGAGATAATATGCGACAGAAATTTTTTTTACAACATATTACTTGTAGGTAAAAAATTTGAAGAGAAAAGAATTTAAGAGAATTTTAAATTGAAAAAAAAAATTATAACGGAAAACTACATAGCCAAAAAAAAGTAATCTCTTCGTGCACGGATGAAAGAAAAATAAAACAAAATTTAGGAAGCCTCCGTGCACAGAGACCATGAATTTTTTTTATTTTTATTTTTTTTTAACTTATGTTTTTGTATTCATTTTCAGGCTCATTACAGGATATCAAACGAAATCGAAATATTACATTCTTAATATCGTTTTGAAGTACTCGCAGCATAGTATTGCACGTCGTTAATGATGCGTGAAACGCTCAATCGTAGCAAATGTTATGGAACGGTAAAGTAGACATTTTCAAACTATATTTCGAAATTTTCGATAACAAGTTAACTTTAAAAATTCATCGAAAATTGTACGATAGTCGAATCGATAAATGTTTTACATTCTCTCGAAACTCATTTTGAGAACTATATCGTAGAGATATCAAAAATAGTTAAACGGACATTAAACGTATGTGTTAAAAAATACGCATAAGTCGTTTTTCTTAAAAAAATCAATTATTTTATTACTATTTCGAAATTTTCGATAAGAAACTAATTTTAGAAATTCGTCGACGATTGTACGATAGTCGAATTGATAAATATTTTACATTCTCTCTAAACTCATTTTGAAAACTATATTGTAGAGATATCAGATGATCTAAATAAATATCGAAAATAGTTAAACGGAGATTAAACGTATGTGTTAAAAATGAGTATACGTCGTTTTTCTTTAAAAAATCAATTATTTTATTATTATTTATTCTTTTTTTTTTCAACAATTTTCTCAATGCATCATTTTGCTCAAAAAAAATTATGTGGTATGACGAAATTTTTTTTTCTCCATACACGGAGTGAATATGTTTTTTTTTCATCATTTTATATATTGAATTATTACTAGAAAATTAAATTTTATCTCAAACTATTAAAAAATACTGATTAATAATAAAAAATTTGAAGAAAAAATTTAAAAAGAATTCTAAATTGAAAAAACTATTATTTATAACGTAAAACTACACAGAATTTTTTTTTCTCAAATCTAAGTTTCTGTTTGGAATTATTAAGAGAAAAGAATTTTAAATTGAAAAAAAAATTATAATGTAAACAACACAAATATTTAAGAAAAAAATAGTTAAACGGACATTAAACGTATGTGTTAAAAAATACGCATAAATCGTTTTTCTTAAAAAATCAATTATTTTATTACTATTTCGAAATTTTCGATAACAAACTAACTTTAAAAATTTGTGGACAATTGTAGGAATCATAAATGTTTTACATTATCTCGAAACTCATTTTGAGAACTATATAGTAGAGACATCTAATGATGTAAATAAATATCTAAAATAGTTAAACAGATATTAAATGTATGTGTTAAAAAATGCGTAAAAGTCGTTTTTCTTAAAAAAATCAATTTTTTATTACTATTTATTATTTTTTCGCAACATTTTTCTCAATACATCATTTTGCTCAAAAAAATTATGCAGTATGACGTAAAAAATTTTCAATTATTTGAAATTTCATTTTTTTCCAAGTAGGGAGCAAAAACGACGCGTTCCTCCGTGTATAGAGTGCATGGATTTTTTTAATTTTTTTTACATTATTATAGATATAGAAAACTAAAAAAAAAACTATATCATCGTAGTTGGATATATCTAATAATTTTAGACAATATTTAATTTTATAGTAATATTGAATTTTTTAATTTAAATTTATCTAAATATTACTTTAGATTAAATATTAACTCAAAGTTTTGAGTATATTTCTTTACATAGTAAAAAGTTTGCTTCAAGTTGTAAAAAATTAAAAAAAATAATACATATATCATTATAGTTAGTTTATATAATAGAATTTATCTAAATATTACTTTAGATTAAATATTAACTCAAAGTTTTAAGTATATTTCTTTACATAGTAAAAAGTTTGCTTCAAGTTGTAAAAAAATTAAAAATTTAAAAATTAAAAATATATATATCATTGTAGTTAGTTTATATAGTATAAAGAGCTATTAACTTTTATTTAAAAAAGAAGAAGAAGAAAAGAGGATTTCGTGCACGGAGACCACATAGAGAGAAATGAATTTATTTATTTTTTTACTTATGTTTTTGTGTTCATTTTCAAGCTCATTACGGGATATCAAACGAAATCGAAATATTACATTCTTAATATTGTTTGAAATACTCGCGGCATAGTATTGCACGTTGTTAATAGTGCGTAAAATGGTCAATCATAGCAAATGTTATGGGGCGTCAAAATAGACATTTTTAAACTATATTTCAAAATTTTCGATAACAAACTAACTTTAAAAATTTATCGACGATTGTACGATAGTCGAATCGATAAATATTTTACGTTCTCTCGAAACTCATTTTGAGAATTATATTGTAGAGATATCGATTGATCTAAATAGATATCAAAAATAGTTAAACGGATATTAAACGTATGTGTTAAAAAATACGCATAAATCGTTTTTCTTAAAGAAATCAATTATTTTATTACTATTTTGAAATTTTCGATAACAAGCTAACTTTAAAAATTCATCGACGATTGTATGATGGTCGAATTGATAAATGTTCTACATTCTCTCAAAACTCATTTTGAGAACTATATCGTAAAGACATCGAATGATCTAAATAAATATCAAAAATAGTTAAATGGAGATTAAACGTATGTGTTAACAAATGAGTTTTCTTCTTAAAAAAAATTAATTATTTTTTTCTTTTTAATACTTTTCTCTTCCAAATAAAACTTAATTTTTCAAAAATCACTTTTAGTAAAAAAAAATTTTTTAAAATAAACATATTAACAAAAAATATTTCTAATATATGTAAAAATAACTTATATAAGTAAAAAAAATTCGTTTAAAATTATTTAGAAGTAAAAAATAAAATAAAGTTTTGAAAATTAAATGAAGAATATATAAATATTATTTAATTAAAATTGAAAAATTTACTTTATAAATAATTGATTTTTTTATCAATTTATTTAAATTTCTTTTTAATTCTTTTCTCTTTCGAATAAAATTTATTTAATTTTTTTTTTCAAATTCTTTTGCCTAGGGATGGCAGTGGGCCGAACCGAGCCGGCTCGAGCTCGGCTCGTTGAC
>NW_019248010.1:38828-49146 GCF_002742605.1 Olea europaea var. sylvestris | reverse complement strand
ACGAGCCACGAGCTCGCGGGCCGAGTAGAGCAGAGTCGAGCTCACGAGCGGCTCGCGAGCTCGTGAATTTTTATTATTTTTTTTGCAAATTTTTCAAATTTTATTGATAAAATTTTATTTTTTCCACATTTTTGGATGAACCGCTTGACTCGTTGGACGGGACCCCCGCTCGGCTCGAGCTCGGGCTCGTCAAGTCCACGAAGTCGAGTCGGCTCGACCCAATTGACATCCCTACTTTTGCCCTACCAATCTTGGAGTGACTGTTATATCATCCGAAAAATAGGCCTGCTATTAGTTTTCTTATTCTTACACCAACAAGGGAGTTGATCATCCAATAAGTGTCACTTCAAGTTATTTTATGTGAAATGACGAGCCCGAGCAGCCCACGAGCCGAGCCGGCTCGGCCCAATTGACATCCCCACTTTTGCCCTACCAACCTTGGAGTGACTGTTGTATTGTCCAAAGAATAGGCCTGCTATTAGGGTTCTAATTCTTACACCAACAAGGGAGTTGGCCATCCAGTAAGTGCCACTTCAAGTTATTTTACGTGCGAATCTGAGTTTGTTATTTAAATGTTTTTGTATGTGGATATTCTCTTTCAATTCACAACTGCATGTGTTATTTTTGAACTACAAGTATAGTCTCTCGAATCGAAGTTGCTAAAGAAAAGTATTTTGCAAAATTCAATTTACAACTTATTTGCAATATCAGATAAAAAAATATCTTCATCTACATTAAACAAAAAAATACAATAAATAATTAAAAATAAATTATCGTTGACATATATACAATCACAACATTCATTATACTTATTTATAAGAATAAAAATAAATTATGGTGACATAAAATATATAGTCGACTAAAAGATGAGAATCAAACAAACATTTATTATTTTCAAATACTTTTTGTACAATCTATAAATTTTACGCTAATAAAACAAAAATAAATACAAAATTCGTGCAACACAGTAGACTAGTTCTTAGAGAAAATCCATTTGTACAGAAATGAGTTTGATGGGACTAATACAGAATTCTCACATGGGAGTGCCCACTCCCATGTGAATAAAATTGTGCAAGTCCCTGAACTGTGTCTCATCTATATATGTTCTGTGAGCCATCTTTTGTACATGTAGTGACATTGTATTTTTTAACCAAAAATACTACATTTTGTATAGTAAAAATAAAAAGTACAGAATTGTATCTCTCATCGATTAATTAATTTGATGGCTTCAATCTCTCCAACAAACACAACATCAGTTATCTTGCCAAAAATAATCCCCAAATCCACGACTTTCTCATTGAACAAAAATCAAGAATCTCCAAAGTTCTAAAAGTTTCACCATTACACCACACTGATCTCTATCTGCATGTTCTAATCTATGTATAACCTTATATATTGTGCGAAGAATTGATATCTCCAATGCTGCGATTTCATAAATCCCTGATTTCTACCCCCCTTTTTTCAAATATCGGAGTTCAATATGAAAAAATACAAATCAAACTTGTAAACATTAAACTGGAAGTTGTTTTGTATGGCATGTAATGTAATATTCTTCTTCATAAATTTCTTATCCCTAAAAAATTTATTCATAATAATACATTCGTCGCCTATTATTGTAATAAACCATAGTTTTTTTTTTCCACTTCTTCTTCTTCTTCTTCTGGTTCCAAAATCCAACGTACGTAGAAAATTTCGATTCAAGCAGTTTGATATCAAACTTGGCCACCTAACTCTATGAATATGAATGCCAAAAGTTAGCTGAAGGCTATGATACAGACATTGGCAATCTTTTCTTGCTTTGGAATTCTGTTTTGTGAATGATTATTTTGTACCATTTGGACTTTTTTTGTAATGTTATGGATGGGTGTTAAATTTCTATTTTTTTCTGTAATGTTGTGGCTCGATGTTAAACTTCTAGCTTATTTTGAGCAAATTTCAGTATAATATTTTTCATTGTCTAGCTTTTGGATAATGTATCACTTTTGATGTTTAATACTTTTTTAAAGTATTTGCATATCTAGTGTTCAATTTATCGTAATTGTTTTCATGGAAAATTACAGAAACAGTCCCTAACCTTTTCGTTTTTTTTGCAGACTTTACCCTAACCTTCATTTTGTATCAACGAAAGTCCCTAACCTTTCATAAATATACACCTGTGATCCATTTGGCCGAAACCATCCAAAACATCATCAGTTCACCGAGAAATTTTCTTAAACTATCTACCACTGCGACGGTTTTATCGAATGTTGATATCTTTCTGGACGACTTTTTGGACGACGTTTTGGATAGTTTTATTTGATGTTGAATCCTTAATTTTTCCGGTCAACTGACGGTGTTTTGGATGATTTCCATCTAGATAGACCTCGAGTGCATATTTATGAAAGGTTATGAACCTCCACTGGCACAAAATAAAGGTTAGGGTAAAGTCTGCAAAAAATAAAAAGATGAGGGACCGTTGTTGCAATTTTCCCTTTTTTTAGTACACAGCATATGTAGTTCATGCATTTCGGACTAATGAGTAAGCATTAGTTGTCTCAATTTTTTGAAGTGCTCAGACATTCTCATCCATAAATCGTATATTAGGCATTCTAAATTTACTGTTATTATTTTATTGTTACTTATGTTTTACAACAGGATGCTCTCCATATGATGTAGTAGTAGTAGTAGAAGCATTCAATCCAAGCTAACTCACACAAACAAGTAAAAATTGTTGAAACATAAATAGGCTATACTGCCCCTACAAAATCCATATGTTTACATGTATATCAATGTCCTACAATCACATGAACACCAGATAATGTGTAGATTACTATAAAAGATCATGGATCAACTTTATTCTCTTCTCTGAAATATTGATAAAAATCACTTCGTTGGTAATAATTATATGATTGGAAATCAAATAGGTCACAGAATCATACAAAACCATGATCCTCGATGGATAAAAACATTTTGATAAAAATGTAAAATTCACTATGACAAGCTACAACTCATATATTGTTCGATAGATTGGAATGATGACATAAAAACTAATCATTCTTTGTTCCTTCATTCTTTTACGTTTTCGTACGTAACTTAACATAAGAGGTTGCTTACAAGTCCTCCTATTGTGTCTCTTTTCCTCGCACCATTCACACATTGTCAGGTTTAATGACTCCAACCTTGTTCATCTCCTAGGTCTTTCCTCTTAGATTGAGGTGAAAAACTATCGACTTGATATTGATCATTATTGACTTTCTACTACAAATGGTGTCCAAGCATACAATGCATCCAAGATAAGTATCAATATACGAATCCTTTGTATGGTATCTGGAACAATATTTATAAGGTTGATCTCATACCTCCTACGTTGTAGCTAACATGTGTGGATGCCGAACTCCATCAAACTGAAACTTATTGCACGTGCATTTCATTGCTCGCAAATCAACAATATGTTGTGCGTTCTCGTCTGACACTTGATACAGGAAATCGTTTCAAGATGGGACCCATGAAAATGCAATTTAATGTTAGCAACGATACAATGAAAAATGGTGATTTTTTTATATGTGAAATGTATACAATATAGAGGTTGTTTGAGCCTCATTTTTTTCTTTTTTCAAAAAATTCATTTAGCAATAGTGTTATGAATTATGATGGAGAATATGTGGTTAAAAAAAAAAGAAAGGTTTTGAATTTGCGTGTCGTATTGTTTTATTGAAGAATATGTGGTTGTCAAATCACTATTCAAGAATACATTTAATTGAAAAGTGGGGATCAAACAAGAACATAGTATCTTTTGTCGTGTTGGAGATATAATTCATATATGTGTCATTAACATTTTCACCAGACCAACATCTGATAAAGGAATGGTATTCGACGCAAGTACAGGATTAGAAAACCCACAAATTATATTCATAATTAAGATGATAAAAGGGTTCTTTTATGGAATTTTATAGAATTCTAGAATTCCAGCAAATATATTAATGAGCACATAAAATTTAAGCAAAAAATTACTAAAGATTAATGAATCAAAAATAAATCACACAATTAGTATAATACATACTGTTAAACTGTGATTTTAAATTGTCTGCACAAATCACAAATGAAATGTGTCCGAAGTCCAGATTCTTGTTTGTAAAACAAAGCATTTGAGTTTGAATTCTGCATATCCATGGGAGGCACAATTAATGAATTGCGTAATTTATGTAAATTCAAACTTCAGTTATAGAAATATAAGAGAGAGAGAGAGAGAGAGAGAGAGAGAGAGTTTTAAAGTACTGAAATTGGTATTTTTTTTTTAAAAAAAGTTTTACAGTATATTACAAATTTAGGGCCCGTTTGGTAGGGATTTTGAGAATTGATTTTTTAACCGTTAGAAAAAAAGTGGGGTCCACATATGAGAGAAGAAGTCAAAAATTACGGCTTGAATAGTAAAATAACGGTCAAAAAATCAATTTTTATATCTTTTCAATTTTTTGGCTATTTTCCTAAGGACAAAAAATGAAATTACTGTTTGACCAATCTAGTTGTAGGAATGTCTTCCTCATAAATAATTTCATACATTAAAATAGGACAACTTACAAAAATATCCTTAAAATTAGGGATTTTTTGAAAATTTATATGAAAAATATTTTGGAAGTAAAAAGTGACACAATGTCATTTTTAAAGTTAAGTATCACCTTTTTATTAATGTATGTCACTTTTATTAGAAAGTGATGTTTTAGCCCTTGTTTGAACCCTATTTCTCTATCGAAATGCATTTTCTATCAAAAGTGACACAATGTCAAAAACACATTTTTCAATAAAATAATATTATACTCAAACCCAAAATTTTTCTTTATTTTTTAACCACACATTCTTCATCATAATACTACAAAATGCATTCTATGAAAAAATGGGCCTCAGACAACTCCGTAATCTTGCATTCAGATCATATTTATTACAATCAATTCAATTGATACATTCAAGATGTTTGCCTTGAAAAAGTCATAATATCTCATTGGAGCAATTTACTAGATACGTGTGTGTTTTTGAAATATTAAATATACGAATTCAAACATTATTTAATCTTGTATTCAATTCATATATATATATATATATATTTTTGAATCAATTCAATTGATACATCCAAAAGTGTTCGCGAAGATGGGAATATGAAACGGTGATAAAAGGGTGCAATCTCTCATTAGAGCAATTAACTAGATGCGTACGTGTGTGTTTTTGAAATTTTAAATATTTGAATTTAAACCTTGTTTTAATTTTGCATTTAATTCATATTTCTTTAAATCAATTCAATTGATGCATTATTTGCAAAAATGAAAATGTAAAAAAGTGGTATTCTATGAAAAGTCGCCTTATCTCATTGAAGTAATTGACTAGACGCATATGAATGTTTGTTTGAAAATTTAAATATATGCATTCATATTTTTTTTTTTATATCAATTCAATTGATACATTCAAAGTATTTGCGAAAATTCAAGAAAAGTAACACATTAAAAAAAAGGAAAAAAAAAAGAAAAGAAAAGTGAAAACACTCCAAAAAGTGACAAATAATACAAGCTCCAAAGTCCAGTTAACCATGAACCTCCTCATTATACATTTGACATTATTTTACAAATAATCTCTAAATCTCAAAACTTTCAAAAATTAAAGAATTAGTTTCAATTGAATCTGTTGTTCTTTACAACCTCTTCAAGTAGCAATCCAAGTGATTAATGATTAGAAACTTACTCCATCCTAAGAAAAACAATTCGTGTAATTTTTTTATGAAAGAATAGCCTGTTTAGTTGTCCAAATTTTATAGAAGTTAACTGAAACCATGAGATAAGAAATGAATGTCAAAGGTCGAACAAATTGAAAAAAATCAATCATTCACAACCACTGTTTAATGATTCCTCAATTAATAATCTCTTTTAGAAATTGAATGGATTTGATTTTATACATACGTGAGGACGGTAATCAAAAAAGAAGGAAGAATTATCACTTATGAGCCGTGTGAGTTGCTCCCTGTTATGACTAAATAATAATATACTCTTAAAAAATACAGAATCTTTTGGGAATACTCTAAAGTAGGAATTCGCAAACCCACACTCTATGTTAAAAAGTCAAAATAGAGAGTTTATGGAAGCCCATTTTTAAGTATCGATCTTCTAAAATAGATATCATCTTGTTTTTAAAGAATTTTGAATGAGTAATGCTATGTAGCTTCATTGGATTGCAGCAAGTGGTGTTAAATGCCACCTAAATTGGAATTGCAATCCCAATAAAATTAAATAACATTGTTCATTTTGAAACTACTTTAGCACAGTAATGACTAATTATTACTCTTTTTAGATAGACGTAATTATTTTAGTGCTAAAGTAATATGTTGCAGACAACAATATAATTGTTCATTTCAAAAGAATAATAATATGTAACACTATTAATTCTATAACACCAGTTTATGTGACATTACATACAAATTTAACTAAATTTTCTAGGAATTGATTTATCAATTAATGATACTTAACATTATGTAAATGGATGCCTAGAACTGTCCTAATAAAGTCCATATTTGAGCTCCATTATTTAAAAATACGTTTTCAACTATATAATTTCCCAATATAATAATTTTATATGAAAACTTAAAATTTTTCTCTACTTTTTAATCATACATTCAAATAATAATAATAATAATAATAATAAATTCATTATCACAAAGTGTATTCTATTAAAGATCCGAAGTACAACTGTATTATGAAACATTTTGACTTTCTAGAACCTTCAAAATTTGACCGATAGATACAATTTCAATTTTCAACATAAGAAAATTTAAAGTGACATCAACATTAGCACTCATTTCTGACTTTCAAAAGTTGAACCAGAACCCCATCCCAACTTCCCAAGGGTTGACTTCCTCATCGTAACATAAATCACACATTTTTGTAATTCATTCAAAGACAGGCGCTACATATTTTCTATGCAAAGAGAATGTCAATTCAAATGCTCTCGAAAATGAAAATGAGAAATGACAACACAACAGGGTGGGATCGAGGTGGCACCATGTCCCTCTCCCATCTGAAATTTTAGAGAAACAAGTGGGGATGTAACAATGACCATGGTTTTGTTTAATTCACATTACTTAAAAAAAATACATTCTTAAATAGTAATTTGACATCATTTCAATCACACAATTTTCAATAAAATAATATTACACGTAAATTTAAAATTTTTCCTTATTTTTTAAACACACATTTTTCATCAATACACTACTCAAAAATACATTTTTTTCAAAATAATGTGACTCAAACGAGGGTCATATTCTTTGTCTTCGGCTAAATTTCATAACTAAATTGGAAATCCAAACACGATATCTTAGGGCGGATCATTTCCATAAACAACTGTGCAAAATTAAAAAGGTGTAACAGTGACCAATGAGCTACTCTACCGAGGTCCCAAAGAGACTGAAATTTCCGTCGGAACCTTAAATTTCTCCGACCACTTCCTAGACGCCAAATAAAGCTTTGATATTTTTCCCGCCACCCATTTCATGTCGGGCCGATTGCTGGGATCCACTTGGACGCATTCCAATGCAACACGTGTCACTTTCTCTGCCACGTCAACCGGAAATGAGTCCTTTAACCTCTTATCCACCCACTTCCTCAACCTCATCTCCAACCCTTCTTCTCCGCCCCCACTGCCCTCCACCGCCTCCCTCGCCGTCTCAATTACTGAGTGTCGCTTATAAATCTTACTGTCCTTGTCGAACTTGTACGTCTCCGGCTCCTGCCCTGTCAGCAATTCAAGAATCACAACCCCAAATGCATAAACATCAGATTTCTGGGTAGCGACCCCGTTAGCTTTAAACTCCGGCGACATGTACCCTCTTACACCCACAAACTGCCTCTCCGATATCAACCCCGGAGGTCTCGGCCGGTCCTCCTCCCTCGTGTCGCCGCAAAGTTCAGCCGCACCAAAATGGCAAATCTTCGCATTATAAGACGGCTCCGTCACAATTATACCGCTGCTTTTCACATGCTTGTGCACCATATTGATGCTTAATCCAGCTGTATTGTGTATATAATCGAGCCCATGGGCAACATCTGTGGCAATTTGCATACGCGACATCCACGTCGAAAGCACGGTAAAATCAGGGTTTCTAGGGTTCCTCAAGCACAGGCTCAAATCAGATCCCGATACAAAATCATAGACTAGGTAAATATGCTCTCCAGAAATTGAAACACCGAGGAGTTTGGCTATGCTCATGTAGTGGCTCTTGCTAAGCACCCACAGCTTCTGTCTAACTTCGGAAAAATCAATGGATTTCCGGAGTTTACGTTGGAAAATGATGACGTCCTTGCCATTGAGAACCGACCGCCACGATTGGGAGGAGGAGGTGGTGGAAGAGTAGCGTTTGGCGAGGAAATTGTTAGTGGCGGCGCGGATTTCAGAGAAGTCGTAAATCTGTGTTTTTTCTGGCAGCGTTTCGCGGATGCCGGACAAGGAGGTGCTGCTGGAGGCAGAGGTGGTGGCGACGGAGGTATCAAGGCGGTAACTGGAACGAGAACCAGAGGCGGAGCCGCTGGTTGAAGGATCAAAAAGCAAATTTGGGGATTTTGGAACCGGATTTGGTGGGGAATTTGATGAGGTTTTTTCCTCTCCCGATTTTGATGATTTTCTTTGAAGTCTTGAAGATGAAATAGATGATCTTGTGGTTGTTGGATTAGGATTTGCAACTGGTTCTGAGGCTTTAATCGCCTTTTTCGATCTACACATAGGAGAAAATTTACAGCAGAAAATTGAATAAATTGAGGATTGGTCGATGCATAAAACTTTGAATCAATTGGATAAGAAAATTATTACAAACTTCAATTGAATTCCAACGGAAGAAGGAATTTGGTTATAATAGAGGGGCCCGGGAATTGGCAGGCGAGTGAAGAATAAGCTGTTTGGTAACTGAAAAGTTAAAAGAGTAGATAGATTATTTTAATTGATTTCGGGGTGCGAGTCATCTACACACTAAATGGGCAAAGAGCTTTCGGTATTTCGGTTACAAACGTTTAAAAATATATATATACAAACTAGGTTGACTGTTAGATGTCAAACGACCTCTCGGACGATGATGAAAATCAATTTTATCAGTCGACATGAATGACTGAACGATAAATTAACACCGAATAATGGATGAACCGACCTAGCGTTGCTTTACCTATTGGATGGCTAATAATCTTTGTGGCTTGTTGGTGTGCTATTGGGACTTAACCCTAGTCGAGCCTACTTACCATATTGTGACTTACCTTAAGTGGTCATTGGACTAATTTATATATTGGTAATTCTCTCCTCCTCCTTTGTGCCGTGCGTGAGAGAACCCGAGAGAGAGAGGCATTCTTCTTCTTCTTCTCCTTCATGCATCCTGTCAATTAATCTTCCCTACCAATTGCTTGAGGCTTGTGACTCTTACCTGTGTGGTATCCATCCTAAGTGTGTGGTAGAATCAACAAGCAAAAGAGCAATAGCAACCATAGGAAGACAATGGCGCCGGCGGTCGGTCATCTCGGTTTTGGTGTTGAATTCGATGTTTAATGGTTAACTGAGCCCGGAAATCACTTTGAGCAGCTTGAGGAAGATCCTAACATCTGGTATCAGAGCTTGGGTAGCAAAAAAAGGCTCAAAATCGGTTGATTTTTGGACATTAAACTTAGAACCCGAATCTGAAAATTTTCAATTACTCACAAACCAAAGCTCGGTTGGACAAACGAAGGCTATACCCATCACCAGCAGGTCGAGGTGCCCCCGGAGAGGCGGCGGGTGGACGACGGCGGCGGCGCGTGGATGGCTGTTCGGCGACACTGTCTTCAGGTAACTTGCTTGTTTCGATCTCCTGAACGCGCTGATATACTTTGTTTTATGTTTCAGGTTACACAGAAAAAGTTGGACGATTTTGCCCCTGGTGCGACGCCGACTGAAATTCAACAGCAAGCTCGTTTTTCTCCACTCTACGGACTCAGATAGGTCCACTCTAGTAAATTGGCTTAATCCATTTAAATTCAGCAATAGCAAGATCATCGTGTGGGGTGATCGTTAGGTTTTGGGGTTACCGTGAAGGGGTAACCATTGCTTGTGCTAGAACTAGGATTACTTGCGTTAATTGAGTGCTTGTTCTTTTGATTTAAAGTGCTTGGTATTTCTTGGTGGACGTAGCGTTTAGGTCAATTGTTACTTTTGTTAAGAATCAACAAGATATTATCTTATCACGCTTCCCAATACTACTTCGTGTGGCTTAATTAGTGTGTTAACCAATGACAACACATAATTTTGATTTGAGAATTTTTAACGATAAAGGGGACTTCTCTATCTGGCAACA
>NW_019248010.1:36693-37200 GCF_002742605.1 Olea europaea var. sylvestris | reverse complement strand
CCAAAAAGGAGTTAAGATCATCGTGAGTAGGGATGTCACATTTAATGAGAAAGAGATGCCTTGTCTAAAGAACGAAACCGAACCAATAAGTGAAACTGAATCAAGTGAAGAAAGAAGTCGGTTTAAGGTGGAGTTAGGAAAATTTAACACATCAGTACCTAGTACTTCGAGTGAGGTGGAGATTCAGGTCCAAGAACCTGAAGAGGAAAATGAAGTAGTGATAGAAGAGCATCCTGAAGAAGAAAATCCACTAGCTAACTATAACTTAGCTAGAGATAGAGAGAGAAGACAAACGAGAGAACCTAGGAGGTTCGGGTATGAATCTGAATTGGATTTTGCATACGCTAGTTACGAAGAACTAGTTGATAGGGAGCCGGAAACTTTTGAAGAGGCTATGAATAGTGGTCAATCTAAGGAGTGGCTTAAGGCTATGAAAGAAGAGATGAGTTCTCTAGAAAAGAATCAAACTTGGGAGTTAGTACCGAGACCTAAGAATAAATCAATCGT
>NW_019248010.1:20483-36572 GCF_002742605.1 Olea europaea var. sylvestris | reverse complement strand
AAAGAAGGTGTTGATTATAACGAGATTTTCTCACCAGTTGTCAAGTACACTACTATTAGGGTCATGCTCGCATTGGTTGCGCTCTTTGACTGGGAACGTGAACAACTCGATGTAAAAATCGCTTTTTTACATGGAGAACTTGATGAACAAATCTTTATGAATCAACCAAAAGGTTTTAAAGACAAGTTAAAATCTGATTATGTGTGTTTTCTGAAAAGATCCCTATATGGTCTAAAGCAATCACCTAGACAGTGGTACAAGAGGTTTGATTCCTTTGTACTCACTATAGGATTTCAAAGAAGTAAATTCGATCACTGCCTATACTTTCAACACAACGAGACTGATAACAATTATTTGTTCTTGTTGCTCTATGTGGATGACATGCTTTTAGTTGGATCATCTCCTAAGTGGATAAATAATAAAAAAGCAGATCTTAGTGGAAAATTTGACATGAAAGATCTAGGAAAGGCTAAAAGGATTCTAGGCATGAAAATAGAACGAAATAGGTCAAATTCCATCATATTCTTGCATCAGTCTCCATATATATCAAAGGTGTTGAAAATGTTTAATATGAGTGACTGCAAACCTGTCATGTTGCCTCTTGCAAACCATTTTGTTCTATCTAAAGAACAAACTCCTTGCAATGAATGTGAAGTGGAATACATGAGTAAAATTCCATACTCAAATGTGATTGGTTCCATAATGTATTTGATGGTTTGCACTAGACCGGACTTAGGATTCGCCGTTAGTACTCTCATTAGGTACATGTCTAATCCAGGTCCTGAACATTGGGAAGCATTAAAGTAGCTTTTAAGATATTTGAAGGGTACAAGTGACGTAGGTCTAAAATTTAGTGCTAATAAGGAGGCGTGAAATTAATGGGTTTTGTAGATGCTGACTATGCAGGAGATAGGGATGGTAGAAAATCAACTTCCTCTTACGTATTCACCTTATCAAATTCATGTGTTAGTTGGAAATCACAGTTACAACACATAGTTGCACTATCCACTACCGAGTCAAAATATATTGTCACCACTGAAGCAATTAAAGAGGCTCTATGGCTTAAAGGTCTACTTCATGAACTGAGTGTCTTGAATGAGTATGTGGTTGTGTACTCTGATAGTCAGCATCCATACATCTGTGTAAGAATCCTGTTTTTCACGAACGCACTAAACATATCGATGTTAGGTTACACTTCATTAGGGATATAATATCACAAGAAGTAGTAAGACTTGAAAAAATTCATACACAATATAATCCTTTAGTTATGGGCACGAAAGTGCTGCCACTGGTAAAGTTTAAAAGTTGCAAGGAGCTTCTAAAACTTAACCCTAGTCGAGCCTACTTACCATATTGTGACTTACCTTAAGTGGTCATTGGACTAATTTATATATTGGTAATTCTCTCCTCCTCCTTTGTGCCGTGCGTGAGAGAACCCGAGAGAGAGAGGCATTCTTCTTCTTCTTCTCCTTTATGCATCCTGTCAATTAATCTTCCCTACCAATTGCTTGAGACTTTGTGACTCTTACCTGTGTGGTATCCATCCTAAGTGTGTGGTAGAATCAACAAGCAAAAGAGCAATAGCAACCATAGGAAGACAATGGCGCCGGCGGTCGGTCATCTCAATTTTGGTGTTGAATTCGATGTTTAATGGTTAACTGAGCCCGAAAATCACTTTGAGCAGTTTGAGGAAGATCCTAACATTGACAAATATACATGTTATGTCAAAGTAATTAATAGCATTACTCAATTCAATTTAGCGTAAAGTGATAAATATACATGCTATGTCAAAGTAAGAAATATACGAATCATGCTATGTGTACAAATTAGGTTGACAAACTTAGTTTACAAATTATTTATTGATAACATTTAAGTCAATCATTTCAAAAATAATTTTTTAAATTGATGACCTAAATTTTATCAACACTTAATTTATAAATAAACTTTGTAAAAATAGACTAATTCTAAATATACAGAATAGGTTCTCCTTATTCAAAAGTTTGATTTTTTAAATCGATGATTTAAATGTTATCAACACTTAGCCCCCGTTTGATCCCCATTAAATTCAATTATATTACATTCCATTTCTCTCTCTTCTATTTTTAATCAAACAATCTTCCATAAAATAATATCACACATAGATCGAAAACTTTTCCTTTTTTTTCAACCACTTATTTTTAAAAAAAATATTATTTTCTCTGTTTTTATTTTCAAGTAATGGAGATCAAATGGGGGCTTAATTTATAAAGAAACTTTCTAAAAATAGACTAATTCTAAATATACATGTTTGAACAATTAGATTTATAGAAGTTAGGAAGCTGTGATTTCATTGATAACGACAGCATCAGCATGTGAAAAGGCCAAAAGATTTCATTGACACAAACAAACTACTGACTAATGAGAACCTATTCTAACCGCTGCTCCTACTTCTTGTTTATTTGAGAAATTTTTTATCGTCTGAATTAAATGAACAGACCAAATCAGAAGAATCAAAATCGAATCCAATCGAGCGATTCGATTTGACTCGATTCTATAAAAAAAATTAATAGTTTTAATTTTTGGACCCAAGAATCATTTGATTCTTGTTCTGATTTGGTTGAAACCGCAACCAAGAATCAAACTCAATTTTTATTAAATTTTTTTATAAAATTTCTTTTTTACAAATGGGCGAATCAGACTAAAAATTCAACTTTTGTTCTTGACCCTCTATATTAGTGAATATGGAAATTGAATTCAATGTTGTGTATTCAAATTATGACTATATTTTATTTGTTAGTTTAGATTTTGATGAATGAATTTATGACATAATATTTCATTTGACGATTGATAATTTGAAGTTGAATGTTTGATGTTTATTTTTTTGATATAGGCATATGTTACTAATTTACACATACACTGATAGATTGATTTGCATTTATTATTTGAAATTTTAATTAATGGAACCAAATTAGAACCAAATGGTTCGATTCAGATTTGGTTTCATATCCTAAAAAAAAATAAAAAAAATCATTAATTCCATTATAAAAAAATCATTGATTTATGATTCAATTCTCTTGAAATTCGAAGCAAATGGAACCATATCAATATCTAATCTAAATAGAAGCTTAGCACAGGTCTTGTGTAATTTGTGGTGGTCTTACTTCTTTTACTTATTATTACAATTCTTTTAATTCATTTTCGAAAAGGAAAAGGAAAAAAATAATTGTCTCTTTTCTCTAATCACGTTGTATAACACAAACACGCAATAAGTCACTGTTTGATTTTTTTTTTTAGATTATAAATTAATGAATTCAATAAAACATATCGTTAAAATTGAATTTTGACCAAATAGTTAATCCTAAAAATAAAAAAAAAAAAAAAAAAAAACTTTATCAAGAATGGGTTAAAAGAGGAAAAGCAAGTGAATACCAATTTTTTTTTATTAGGATTGAAACTTGGAAGTCTTTGACAATTTGGAATCCTTCAATGGAAAAATGGAAATTTCAACTAGAATAATGCTAGAGTATATTCTTACATTTAATTGAGCTTATGATTTAATGCAGTGTTCTAAAAAGTAACGCCTAGGTGAGAAACAGGCATAGAACATCTCGTCTCACGCTTTTTTTAATTATTTTTATTTTTTTCGTGCCTTTACGCTTCTTTACCATTTTTACCTTTTATTAAAAAAAAATTTAGATTGATTTAAAAATTTAATATAATTTTAAAATAAAAAAAATATTTTTTTACACTTTTTTTTACTTTAGGTCCCGTCTAAACTCACTTAACCTGAAGTTTGACATCTACACCTCGCTGCATTTTACGCTTTTTGGAACATTGATTTTTTATCACAAGTGTTGCCATTTGGACCAATGCTAAACACTACAGTGTTAAATAGAATTATTGTTTCAACAACCGTCTTTGGAGTTCTTGAGGATTGGGCAATTTCATAATTAAAAAAGCTCAATTCTTAATCACGGTCGAACACGAACCGATTATGGGGATGGTAGATATAGACCATCAAGCATAAAACGCTACACTTCGGTGTACGACATGACATAATATAGGCTCTGAATATGTTGGACCACTCTAAATTGGGACGTTGTCTTTTCATTTTACGATGAAAGTCCATACACTCTGTAGGTTAAACGTTGAGCACTCTTAACAAGTCGAAAACTTTGCTTAGAAGACTGTTATCTTTTGAAGTTCAACATATGGGCATTCCTCTACCTGAAAGTAGATATATAATGCATGGGGGGACGTGCTCACAATTCGTTGTCCGTTGAATTTCTTCATATTTTGGACGTGATAAAAGTTTTATGTCATCGATTTCAAATTAGTCTCAACCCTAAGGGATCGTTCAGTGATCAGACCTAGGGTTTACTCTTCAATGATCATCAATTCGAATTTCCTTAAGGTCACCGAGGTGAATACTCGACGGTAAACTTTAGCATCCCGCGAGATTAGTAGAGGTGCGTGTAAGTTGGCCCGAATACTCACGGTCATAAAAATAAATAAATAAATTTCAAGCCAGTCTTACCTATATATAACGAGGAGAAAATGGTGCAAACGATCACAAAGCTTAATAAGGTTTCCATATTGGAGGGTACAAAAATTTGGGACCTAAAGAACTTGACAATTGCATTCTTGTGTATATCATCTGCGGACGTTTGAATTTTTCATGTGTTTGATATTCAAATATTTTGTTTCCATATGCGAACGATCACATAGCTTAACAAGGTTTCCATACTAGAGGGTACAAAATTTTGGGACCTAAAGAACATGACAATCGCATTCTTGTGTATATCATCTGCGAACGTTTGAAATTTTCATATGTTGGATATCCAAATATTTTGTTTTTCTTTTGTAACAAGTTTAGGAAAGTACAATCGTCATTTTTATATTTTGAATCCTAAAGGTTGGTTTAATAAAATGTTTTTGTCTCTTGGAAATTTCATTTGGTGCATCACTAAAGTCATTTATTGACTTAGTTATTGGTATTTTTTCACATTGTAGTTGAGATGCTGGTATATTTTGTGTCAGTCTGAACTAGTGAAACTTGGTTTCAGGCTCCTTGTGGTTCTTGTTGGTTTATAAATAATGTTCTATCTTTTTGCATTTTCACTGATCTTATCTGCAATTTAGTGGGTTCTTCTGTTTTCAAGGTATACAACATATTTTGGGCTTCTTTTGCTGGTTGAAGCAGAAGTAGATTGCTATTAAAGCACAATTATGATATTTGTACAATCATGAATTGTCGTATTTGTTGGCATCATCACATCCATCCATTTTTTAAATTGTCAAAAACCCTTTTTTAAATCATTGGTCCGAATCTCGCTACCTCCAACAAAGTTTGTCAACTAACATTGTACAAATAGTGTAATTCAATAAAGTATCTCTGAAAAACTATCTATTTTTAAAAATTATATTCTATCATTTGGTGAGCATCTATAAATTTCGAGAGTTAAAATTTTGAAGTACTCCAACAAAATCTTTATATTTAACACAATTTTACTACTTCTATATTTTATTTTAACTAGCTCTTCTTTAAGTTATTTTATTATTTTCCTACATTAAAAATCGAAACATTTTGAATACATTTAATTATAGAGAGTGAGTTTAACCGCTCTCTAAATTAAAATATTCATTTAAAGAGTTTTTTCAAACATAATTTTAAAGGTTGATTTTTCAAAATAGAAAACATATCATGTTTAAAGATTATCTTGGAGATGCTCAAAGGATTAAATAAACAAGCAATTTGTGCTACTTTTGCTGGTTGCTTATTCTATTTTCAGTAGTCTGATGGAGTTTGCAATGGACTAGATGGCTGTCGGGATAAAGGTAATAAATAACAGATATTTTTTTTCCTTCCTTGAATCCTTGTTCATGGATCCTTCGTCAGGTCCATAGCTCATAAAATTTTTGGTGGAGATTCTATATTAAATTAGCATCTTTCAGTCATTGCTAGATTGTATGATGCACCACTTAATTATGCAGGTGACTCGTTCACCAAGTGCCGTTTCACATCGTGTTGTTTCGCTACTATATGGTAACTCATAAGATCCTCGCTGAGTGATTGCAACAGTACGAGTTAATTAAATCAATATGGTCACTGAACTTTACTATATATTATTAGCTGCTTATTAATCTTTAAAAAGTTACTATTTGCTCACTAAAATTTGTTAGAGATCACTACTTACTCACCGAAATTCAAAAGGTTACTCGTTACTCACCCAGATTTGAACAAATACCTATCAATCACTTGTATCATTTTCATTAGTGTTACCCATAACAAATTTAAGTGGGCAATGAATAATTTTATTCAAATTGAAGTAAGTAATGAGTAACTTTTAAAATTTGGTGAGCAAGTAATAACTTGTAGCAAAGTTCAACGAGTAACGAGTAACTTTTTAAAAATCGATGAGCAAGTGATAACCTTAGTAAAATTCAATGACCATTGATTAAATTATCATATCTTACCAAAATTCATCTCCATAATATTATCAAATATACGCTAATGACACAGGCTTGAATATTGGTGCCATTGTGGTGGTTGAATTGATTTATTTATTTTTTTCTTCCCTACATGAACTTTTCCTGTTTACTCATCTTCTATCACACTTGAACACCTACAAACCACCAAAATACTCATTCTATGGTTGTAAAAATTAAGTTACAAGACGCAAATTGGGCACAATTAAACTCATCATCAATAATGATCATATACATAATTGAGCACTTCAATGAATCGCAAAACAGATTACGAAAAGAGAACTTGTCGGATTCTGATGTAGGTAACCTGCTCTCAAGAGGTTAGTCTACAATTTGACTAGCAACTGAAATTTCTTCGGATATAAGGGTCCGTTTAATTGAGAAGATGAAATTTGGGTGGAAAGAAAATGAATTCCAGAGAATCGAATTGCTTAGAAATTGTTTTCCTTGAAATTGTAAGTTATTGTGTTTGATTGGTATAATTTTTTACGCGAAAAATATTGAAATAAAAGTATTTTTTTGTGTTCGTTTGACTTTGTTTTACATGAAAATTATTAATTAAAAGGATAGAATTTACTAATATTGGAAATGAAATTTGTTTTCATTGCCAAAAAAAAAAAAATCCAAGAAAATCATTTATCTTTTAGTGTTCGTTTGACTTTATTTTATATGAAAATTATTAATTTAAAAGATAACTTCTTTTACAATTGTTCCTAGAATTTGTTCCCATTACAAAAAAAAAAAGATGGAAAACCATTTTCCACTAAAGTGGTGGGGTGGGAAAAGAAATTCCCCAAAAATCATGAAAATGTGATCGTGTGAAGAAAAGAGAGAATACAAATTCCATGCGAAATTTTGCCTATCAAACATGAAAAAAAGTGAAAAATGGAAATTTAGATGGAATTGGGGTGCAATCAAATATAGCAGAAGTTGAAGATTGCCGAATATTACCGCAGGAGAGAGATGGGACATTTGCTAGCGACGCAAGCTGACGGGCGAGGGTAGAAAAAGGGTGCGATTTCTGGGGAATTGATTGCGATCCAGTGGCAACTCAATCGTGAGGTTGGTAATTCTGCTTGGGCAATCGGGCCTTAGGCCACTATATGAAAATTAAATTGAGACAAATAATAAATTTTATTGTTGTCAAAATCAATTTTTGTACATGGTAGCATATTAGGACATTTTGAGGTGGCTTTAAGGAAATATCACGTTATTTTTATTATGTAACAGGACTTGTATCATTAATTCTAACTTTAAATCAAAAAATTTCACCCCTTGCTAAGTTGGAGGGTATTGGGACATGCTAAAAGAAAGTGTCTTGCTTAGTTGAGGAATAGTGCTATTCATAGTTATTCACTGCGGTAGTTGTCCTTACGTGATATCTTATATGACGGATTGTACTTTGATGTATTAATATTGTAGTTTTTCTTGCCTCATATATCAAATTACTAACTACTGTATGTATATCACGTAGAACGACTACGATGATGAATGACTGCAAATAAAATTATTCTTCGTTGAGAATGGATTTGAGCAGCATGATTAATGTTTCTTTTCATCCATGATCATCATGTTAGATTATTGCATTGCAATTTAGTCCAAAATATTAATGTGCATTTATTTACTAGGCCTCAATGAATGACTATTGTTGATCTCGCGAATTGTACTTCCTACGTGGCTAACCGATAGCTGCTTCACGTGATTTTTCCTGCGTACAATCAACACACGGTCAGATGCACACGATCGGAACCAATTGGGGTGGTGGCGGCCGCATACACTCCGACGGTCAAATTAGTATTCAATGATCGGAACAGTGTCTGGATTGTGCAAGTGAATGGGGAGGAGATTATATATATTTTCTCGTTATGGTGAGCTAAGTTGCAAGAGTTTTATTACCATTGCCTCTTGTCAAGTTTTGGGTATTTATAGGTGAGGAGAACCGTTGGATGTGGGACACATATATGCATCTGACGGCGTGAGACGTCTGCTCTTAGGCGTCAATCAGCCGCATCTATAGAGTGGACGGGTAATAACTTCTGCTGAGTTGAGTTGACATAAAGTTAATACGTCACATCAACTAGACCATGAAGACGTCAAATCAATTGGGCCTTAGGGGTAGAGAGGATCTTGATGCAGATTCTCTTTCTGAAAGTGGCAGCGTATTGCACTTCGACATCAAGGACGCTTCGAAATATCAGAATCACATCGGGTTGGTGGTGGATACCTTGTACTACCACTTCCGAAGTGGTTCAAATAGGGGCGTAACAGTGGTCCCCCCAAGTTCAGGCATGGATATTTATATCATGGGTGGACTTGTTTTCCCCGATCGAGTATGCCTGCCTTGATTTGTGATAGAGAACTAGCATGGAAGAGCGAGGTGTGTAGTTTTCGAAGAGATTTGGATAGCTGATCAGCTTCTCCCGAGGTGCAACATATAGGGGACGGTACGTTGGGAAAAGGGAAAAGCCTCACGAGGCGTCGGGACGATGCGTTGGGAGACGGCTAAGGCTTTGTAAGCTTAGGAGGGAACGCAGCCACCGAGGCGATAACCAACAGGTGATGTCGCGTCAGGTGCGTCTAGGCTTTATAAAGCTGTGGAGAGCTCATCTGCGTCCGATGTGCTGACCCAAAGGAGACGCGTTGGGAGATGGCTAAAGTTTTGTAAGGCTTAAGAGGGAATGCGTCCATCGAGGCGATGACCCACAGGGGACGTCGTGTCAGGTGCGTCTAAACTTTGTAAAGCTGTTGGGAGCTCATCTGCTTCCGATGCCCTGACCCATAGGGGACAACACGTTAGGAGATGGCTAAAACTTTGTAATGCTTATGAGGGAACGCAGCCACCAAGACGATGACCAACAGGTGACGTCACGTCAGGTGCGTCTAAACTTTGTAAAACTATGGATTTCGAACTGAAGTAAGCATTGTTGACGTCAAATGATTTGACAGCTGTCGCATATTTCCAAGAGGACAGTTGGGTGCAATGCCCATTCCCAGAAAAGGCTGCTGCGGCTACTTATTGTAGACGGCTGACGGTGATCAAGGCGACGCATTTTATGCGAGCGTGAGGGTCACAACTAGATTTTGGGCGTAGATCAAATCTGGCGTTTCATTTCAATGGCTCAGATTTAAGATGCGATGGACGGCCTAGATTGATCGCGTTTGAATTCAACGGTAGAGATCAGCTGGCACGCTCTATAAAAGGAGGATTTGAGCATTTTCAGAGTTTTTTACTTTTGCGAAATCAGAAAATCCATTATCTCTCAATTCTTGCATTTTTCGGCGTTGTGCAAGCGATTTCAGGCGACATTTCCAATTTTTGACGATATCTCATTGTTTGTTGATCTTTTTCGGCTGTAGGTCCCCCCCAATTTCTTGAATTTCAGTAAGTATTTTCTAAGTTTTTTCACATTTTTGTATTCTGTAATGGCTTCGGACAGTTGTGGGGCTTCGAGAAGAGATTTAGAGGTGGTGAGGGTGGATGAGCCTATTTTGGCGACGCCCAGCGATATCTCCAAGGCAATATTCAGTGGAGAAAATATTTGGAGAAGGCCTGATAGCTCGGTAGATACATCAGAACACTGGGGGCCTCGGATTACCCGTCGAAATTGAAGGAAGCCGATCTGTGTAGACTTAGGGCTGAATATAGAATACCTGATAGTGTAGAACTGATATTATCGGGGCCTAATAAGAGGGCCTGCTATCCTAAGTTGGGGTGTGTGGCCGTGAGTGAGGCACTTTTTAGGGCCGGACTTAGGCTCCCCCTCCATCCCTTCTTTAGGCTAGTGTTGAGGTCGTGCGGGTTATTTCCGACCCAGCTGAACTCGAACTCCTGGAACCAAATGGTGGGGTCCTGGATGTTATGGAAGGAGGCGTCGCTGGGGGTGGAGATGTACTTCTCGAATTTTTAGACCCTATGCATCCCTAAGGTAGCGACTGGGGGACAAGACCAGGGGGTGGTATTATCTGACCTCATGGGGTTCCTATACTCCATTCGTGCTCGATCTGTCGAGCTCCATTAAAGAATGGAAGAACTCGTGGTGCTGGGCTGCCGAGAGATGGGACACCATCGAGAGGGACCCCCTGGCGCCTCTTACGATCCCCACGAAGTATTCCACACTTAGTGAATACTGTTACCCTGCAATTTTGTTTATTTTTCTTCGGTTCGGATCCTAACCGTCCTTTGTTTTTTGTTTTGAAGGTTCCTGATCGAGTGAATAAGATTGCATTTTTAATGCTGATTGCTCATGATTATTTGCTAATATTCAAGTATTTTTGGGATTAATTATGATATTTTTATATAGTTGAATGAAGGTCAATCCTAATTGTGGTGTTTACAATTTTATTGTAGAAATGGAGCCCAAAAATAACAAAGTTCAAGGCCCATAAGAGAAGACTCAATTCAAGTGGACTTAACCCAGCCCAATCAAAATAAAATAGATTGGAAAGATTAATGAAGGGAGCAAAATCTGTGGAAGATGTCTCTTGCTGTGAAGAAATCCCGAATTGGAAACACATCTGTACTGCGCTTTGTATTTTCACCATATCTCCCTCATCCGATGTCATATTGAGCTGATTCAAGAGGCCTTGGAAAGCTAATTTAACGTGCTACAATTTCTCCTGAAATAGAGATTTTGAAATCCTCACATTTTCTAAGTGAAAAATGGCCCACAATCCAAGGCTAAAAATCTGCCGAATTGAAGAGGCGAATTCGGGATTGATTCTTTCTTTTCCTGGTGATGATGGTTTGAAAGGAGTGGAAGAGGGGAAAAAAAAGGCAGAGGACGACCAAGAAGGCTGGGACCAAGGTGGATCAATTCTTTTTCTTCCCTTTTGGCTATCAAAAGAGGGAAGCCACTTCAAGAAAACGGGAGACCAGATTCACTGAGTTTTTCCTTCTTCCCATCTCTTTCAATTTCTTGATGTTAACTCTTTATTTAAACTTTTCTTCAATTTTAGCATGAATTAATTTCTATCTTCTAAAGTTTGAGATGTAGCCTAACTACGATTATGTGAATCTTCCTTTACTTGAATTAATTGGTATTTGTTCCAATTGTTGAGTATTTCATTCTGGACTTAATGCTTGTGAATTGACTGATCACCATTCACTTGAGTTGGGATTCAATTTGAGAGAGAGAAGTAATAATTGTTTCGGCCAATGTTTGAGATACTACAGGAATTCTGTAGGATAGAGATATTTATGGACTTGTGTAATCTTTATGGGTTTATTTTTGTTTTTAATGAATCTTGACAGGCTTAGAATTTTCACAGAGATGTAGAAAATTTTCTTGTTGAGATGTTTCGTTAATGCTTGAGAAAGATTAATAAATAAATTAGAAAGACTTGATTATAACAATTAGGAACATTTACAATTAATTCAATTAGGATATTCACATATGAGTAGTTATGGTGAATCGAAAACTCTAGAGTATTGTTTTCTTGATTTTAACTTGCTTGTTCAATTCATCTTAGTTTAACTTTCTGGTTTAATAATTCATTTACATTCGAATTGTCAAATAGATCATCATTTAATAAATTTTGATAATTATTCGTAATTTTTCATTCCTTGTGGGACGATACTCTTACTCATTCACTTTATTACTTGTTACGACTCGTGTACTTGCGATTTCAACCAACAAATTTTTGGCGCCGTTGCCGGAGAAATAGATAAAATTATTGATAATATCAATACTAGTTAGATTTGATCTAATTTGATTTTTTTTTTATTTCCAGGCTTTGCTTAGTGCATGAGAAGCAAAAAGAGCTTGGAACTGCTGCCTTATGATCCAAAAATTGAAAAAAACAGCAAAAAGACTGAGGAAAAAGAAGCGAGTAGCTCGAAAAAATTCAAACGCTATGGCAGACAACGAGAATCCAAGACGTCAACACGAGCTGTAAGGGATTTTGCTCTACCACAGGTCACAGGAATCAATTTAGTCATTAAGAAACCTAGTATTGCAGCCAACAACTTTGAGATTAAGCCAGCTATCCTACAAATGATCCAAAACATCAATTCAATTCCATGGATTTCCGAGTGATGATCCCAATGCCCATATAGCAAGTTTTCTGGAAGTTTGTGACACCTTCAAGCAAAATGGTGTTACTTATGATGCCATTCACCTCTGGCTATTTCCTTTCTCTCTTCGAGATTGAGCAAAAAGTTGGCTAAATTTATTACCTGCAAATTCAATCACTAGTTGGGAAGATTTAGCTCAGAAGTTTCTCGCTAAATTTTTTCCACTAGCCAAGACAGCAAAGATGCACAATGAAGTTTCAAATTTTTCTCAATTGGAGGGTGCACCACTTTACGAGGCTTGGGAGCGATATAAAGACCTACTTAGGCGATGCCTTCACCATGGATTGCCGAAGTGGATGCAAGTTCAGAACTTCTATAATGGACTTGCTGCCTCTACAAGAACTCTAATAGATGCCGCTTCAGGACGAGCTTTTATGGGCAAATCCCTAGATGATGCATATGATCTGTTGGAGGAGATGGCGATGGACAACTATCAATGGCCAAATGAGAGAATTTTACCGAAGAAAGCAGTAAGAGTGCATGAGGTTGAAGCTATCACTACCTTGACAACTCAAGTCCATAATCTTACTCAACAATTGAAGGCCAACCAACTGACAGCAAATGCCATTCACTTGACACCACTGGCTTGTGATTTTTGTCATGGAAACCATCCAAGTGAAGAATGTCAAGTGGGAAATCCCTTCTTTCAATCCCAAGCGGAGCAAGCACACTTTGTTGCAAATTACAATCGGCAAAACAATCCATATAGTGCAACATACAACCCTGGATGGAAACATCACCCCAAATTTTCATGGAATAATCAGAATGCATTGAAACCTCCACCTGGTCCATCGTCTAGTGATCCGCCGAAAGAGAAGTTAGCACTTGAAGAAGCAACGGCACAATTAGCAACTAACACCAACAGATTCATAACAGAGACTAAGACCAATTTTCAGAATCAAGAAGCTTCGATACGGAATTAAGAAGTCCAGGTCGGTCAATTGGCTAATATGCTAACTGGGAGACAACAAGGAAACTTGCCTAGCACAACTGAAGTGAATCCAAAGGAACAGTGTGAGGCGATCACTTTGAGAAATGGAAAAGAGTTAGAAGCTCCAATTACTAGTGAAAAGTTTGAAAAAGAAGATCAAGAGATGCAACTCCACACACCAACGCTTAGCGAGGAGATTTCTAACAATCAACCAATCCCACCACAGGATCTAGCACCAAAAGTTCCATTCCCTCAACGACTCAAAAAGAATAAGCTTGATAAGCAATTTTCTAAATTTTTAGATGTGTTTAAAAAATTGCATATTAACATTCCTTTTGCAGAAGCTCTCGAACAAATGCCAAGCTACGTGAAATTTATGAAGGACATCTTGTCAAACAAGAGGAGATTGGAAGAATATGAGACAGTAGCCCTTACTGAAGAGAGAAGTGCAATTCTACAAAAGAAATTGCCTCCAAAGTTCAAGGATCCAAGGAGTTTTACTATCCCTTGTTCAATTATAAATTCTATGTTTGAAAGAGTTTTATGTGACTTAGGTGCAAGTATTAATCTTATGCCTTTGTCTATTTTTAGGAAACTTGGACTAGGTGAGGCGAGACCTACTACAGTATCATTGCAATTAGTGGATCACTCAATAAAACACCCAAGGGGAATTACTGAGGATGTGCTTGTTAAGGTGGACAAGTTTATTCTTCCAGCCGACTTCCTCATTCTAGACATGGAGGAGGATAGGAAAATTCCTATCATTCTTGGCAGACCATTCTTAGCTACTGGCCGAGCTCTAATTGATGTCCAAAGGGGAGAATTGCGGTTGAGAGTACAAGAGGAGGAGGTAACCTTTAATGTTTTTGATGCCATCAAGTATCCGGATACAAGTGAGAGTTGTTTCAGCATCTGAGAAATCGACTCCTTGGTCACTGAAGTATTTAACCAACAAAAGGAGTCGTTGGAAGTTTTTTTGGTTAATCCCAACCCGACTATGGTGGAAGATCCGGAAGTGTTAGAATATGCTTTGTGGATGGATCCTTTTGGTCCTAATCGCAGAAAATATTTTGAAGATTTGGGACATGGAACATCATGGCCCCTTCCATCTATTGAGAAACCACCTACATTGGAGCTTAAGCCCTTACCTGAACATCTTCAATATGCGTATCTTTGTGAATCATCTACTCTTCTGGTAATTATTTCATCCAAGCTTTCGATTGAAGAAGAGGAAAAGTTGTTAAGAGTGCTTAGAGAACATAAGGCAGCTATTGGATGGACACTTGCAGATATCAAGAGAATTAGCCCTTCTATTTGTATGCACCAAATTTTGTTGGGTGAAGATTGCAAGCCAGCGGTGGTACATCAAAGAAGACTCAATCCGACAATAAAGGAAGTGGTGCATAAAGAGGTCTTAAAATGGTTAGATGCCGGAGTGACTTACCCAATTTCTGATAGCTCATGGATCAGTCTTGTGCAAGTAGTACCAAAAAAAGGAAGAATGACAGTGGTAAAGAATGCTAACAATGAGTTGATCCCTACAAGAATAGTTACTGGATGGAGAATTTGCATGGATTATTGAAAATTGAACAAGCCACTCGGAAGGACCACTTCCCCTTGCCATTCATTGATCAAATGTTAGACAGGCTAGCCGAGCATGAGTACTATTGCTTCCTAGATGGCTATTCGGGGTATAATCAAATAGCCATAGCACCAGAGGACCAAGAGAAGACCACCTTCACATGCCCTCATGGCACTTTCGCCTTTCGTCGAATGCCATTTGGACTTTGCAATGCGCCAGCTACCTTCCAAAGGTGTATGATGTCAATCTTTTCAGATACGGTAGAGCGGATTATTGAAATTTCCATGGATGATTTTTCTGTATTCGGATCATCTTTTGATGATTGTCTTGGGAATTTGGCGTTAGTTTTGAAGAGATGTGAAGAAACTAACCTTCTACTTAATTGGGAAAAGTGTCACTTCATGGTAAAAGAGGGAATTGTCTTAGGTCTTCGGATCTCTTCAAAGGGGATTGAAGTGGATAGAGCAAAAATTGAGACAATCGAGAAGCTTCCACCACCAACAACAATAAAAGGAGTACGGAGCTTTCTTGGACATGTCGGATTTTATAGAAGATTTATTAAAGACTTTTCCAAGATCTCCAAACCCCTTTGTAGCTTGCTTGTGAAAGAAACACCTTTTGTGTTTGATGAAGAATGTGAAAAGGCGTTCTTACTGCTAAAAGAGAAGCTTGTGTCGGCTCCGATTGTTATAGCTCCGGATTGGGATCTACCGTTTGAATTGATGTGCGATGCAAGTGACTATGCGGTTGGTGCGGTATTGGGACAACGAAGGAACAAACGGTTTCATACAATTTATTATGCTAGTAGAACCCTTAATGATGCCCAACTCAACTATGCCACAACTAAGAAGGAACTTCTTGCTATAGTCTTCACTTTTGAAAAGTTTCGACCATATCTCATTGGGAATAAGGTGATAGTCTACACTGATCATTCCGCAATTAAATACATTATCATGAAGAAGGAAGCCAAGCCAAGACTCATCCGTTGGGTTCTCTTGCTACAAGAATTTGATATTGAGATTAAAGACAAGAAGG
>NW_019248010.1:16320-18992 GCF_002742605.1 Olea europaea var. sylvestris | reverse complement strand
ATGAATTTAGATTTGGTATCATGAATGCATTCCAATTTACATGAATTCAGCTTTGGTATTTTGGCTTGATTACAATGTATTTTTGCTTGAATCAATAGTGCTATATGAGTAAGATATTGAAACACCTCAGAAATTTTTTCTTTTCATACATGTAAACTAAGCTCATGTGGTTTGATGGATGTGGAACTCTTTCAATTAGAGAACACTCAAATTAAAGTTGCAACCTTTTACACTTGTGAGCAATTGGGCCATTCTCATTTTTTTGAGAGATGTTATCATATTCTTAATATTACCTTCAGCATTGTCTCGTTATATGATCTCATTATTCCCCAAATTTGGTTGACTAATGGGAATGCCATTACACGGTTTGTGGTATGTTGGTTTGATTATACTCAGGGAATGATGAAGGTCAATTTACGATGTAGTTTAAGCCTTTCAGGCCTACCAATGTCTCATTGAATAGAAGTCACTTTGAGCCAAATTCTCATCAGTCTTTGTTGAGCCATTTATTTCCTCACCCACTCCACATTGGAGGTTGAGCCTAAGTTGAACATCTCCTTTACCTTCAAATATCAAGTATGTAGTATAGATTGTGGAGTATGCTGTTAAAATATATATATATATATATAATTCAGAAATGAATGAAGAAAGGGTATGAAAAATATTTTAAAGCAAGGTGTGTTGTTGCGAAAATCCCAAAAAAAATAATATTTTTTTTTACCATTGGACACAATTGCAGTCGCATACTTTGACTAAATGTCTCACATGTGGGGCCCCCTTGGTGGAAAAATGGGCACCAGACAGCCCTTAAGTCTATAAGTTGACGAAGATCCTCAATATATACTTGAGAATTAATATTTTTCTTCAATCTTCTTATCCTTCCTTTCAATTTGACCCTAGTCATATTACAACCCTTTATTGACCTTAGAATGGTCCAGTTCCTATTAGTTGACATCCTCTCATGAGATCAATTTTGTTATTTCACTCTTTTGCTCCTATTTCACTCATTTGCCCGCAGGCAATTATTCCTTCCATATATTTGAGTGGCAATTTTTTTCAACCTTCATTACCTCTGTTGGCAATAGTTTTTTTTTGGTTGAATACTACACTTAATATTTGCAAAAATAACTTTTGTTTGGGATGTTCTCGACATTGTATGAGTTTTGGTTTGATGGAAAGATGGTGAAGAGCTTAACACACACACACACACACAAGTTCTAGGAGTGTGCTTTGACAGACAAACTTTGATAACATTGTTGATCTCTGGTGAATGCTTTGTTTGATGTGCCTGAATATTTTTGCTTAATTCGTGTAAAAGGATTTTCACTTGGGACGGGTAGCAATACTCTTTCTTCGCTTGAATTGCTAGGGACTAGCAACACGCTAGTTGGGGGTGTGATAGAGTGAATAAGATTGCATTTTTAATGTTGATTGCTCATGATTATTTACTAATATACAAGTATATTTGGGATTAATAATGATATTTTTATATAGTTGAATGAAGGTCAATCCTAATTGTGGTGTTTACAATTTTATTGTAGAAATGGAGCCCAAAAATGACAAAGTTCAAGGCCCATAAGAGAGGCCTCAATTCAAGTGGACTTAACCCAGCCCAATCAAAATAAAATAGATTGGAAAGATTAATGAAGGGAGCAAAATCTGTGGAAGACGTCTCTTGCTGTGAAGAAATCCCGAATTGGAAACACATCTGTACTATCCTTCGTATTTTCACCATATCTCCCTCATACGATGTCGTATTGAGCTGATTCAAGAGGCCTTAGAAAGCTAATTTAACGTGCTACAATTTCTCCTGTAACAGAGATTTTGAAATTCTCACGTTTTCTAAGTGAAAAATGGCCCACAATCCAATACTAAAAATATGCCGAATTGAAGATGCGAATTCGGGATTGATTCTTTCTTTTCCTGGTGAAGATGGCTTGAAAGGAGTGGAAGAGGAAAAAAAAAAGCAGAGGATGACCAAGAAGGCTGGGACCAAGGTGGATCGATTCTTTTTCTTCCCTTTTGGCTATCAAAAGAGGGAAGCCACTCCAAGAAAACGGGAGACCAGATTCACTGAGTTTTTCCTTCTTCCCATCTCTTTCAATTTCTTGATGTTAACTCTTTATTTAAACTTTTCTTCAATTTTAGCATGAATTAATTTCTATCTTCTAGAGTTTGAGATGTAGCCTAACTACGATTATGTGAATCTTCCTTTACTTGAATTAATTGGTATTTGTTCCAATTGTTGAGTATTTCATTCTGGACTTAATGCTTGTGAATTGACTGATCACCATTCACTTGAGTTGGGATTCAATTTGAGAGAGAGAAGTAATAATTGTTTCGCCCAATGTTTGAGATATCACAAGAATTCTGTAGGATAGAGATATCTATGGACTTGTGTAATCTTTATGGGTTTATTTTTGTTTTTAATGAATCTTGACAGGCTTAGAATTTTCACAGAGATGTAGAAAATTTTCTTGTTGAGATATTTCGTTAATGCTAGAGAAAGATTAATGAATAAATTAGAGAGACTTGATTATCAATAATTAGGAATACTTACAATTAATTCAATTAGGATATTCACATATGAGTAGTTATGGTGAATCAAAAACTCTAGAGTATTGTTTTCTTGATTTTAACTTGCTTGTTCAATTCATCTTAGTTTAAACTTT
>NW_019248010.1:0-15244 GCF_002742605.1 Olea europaea var. sylvestris | reverse complement strand
ACCCTACTTTGGACATATCCTCTTTGGAGGCAGAGTTTAGTGGGCCTACTGGAGGTCGACCTGATAGGCTTGTCGAGGAAGCTTCAGAGGCCCCCCAGAGGAAAAGCCGGCGGCTCGGGTGGACAACGCCCCAGTAGAGTAGAACTATTTTTGTAATGGCTTCGGCCTCCCTTTTTGTAACTTGATTTTAAAATGAATGTAATGAAAATCTTTCTTTCAAGTATTAGTGCTTTCTCATTTTTCTTGTGTTGAACTGTTCATACTTTAGTAAATGAATGATAAGCACTTAAACAAACAATAAGAACCACTTACTGATAACCAGTTGATAAAAAGAGGTCGGAGCAATAACATATTAAATAACCAAGGCAACAACTCGTGAACTGATTTGACATAAAGAACTAAAGTATCATTACTTAGATGTTACATCATCCATCACTAAAGCAATTTCAGCACTTAGTGAGATAGGGATGTTACAAATGAGATCGGATCGTGACAAAGATCATATTAGACAACATGGAAATCGGATCGAAACATACGCTCATCATTGATAATACTTTCTCAAGTGTTCGATGTTCCATTGATGAGGCAGTACTCTCCCTGTCATATCTTCAATTTCAAAAGTACCAGGTCGAGACACCTTGTAGATGCGATAAGGACCCTCCCAATTTGGTCCAAACACTCCGGCCCCAGTTGGCTTTGACGATTGGACGACCCTTCTAAAGAGGAGGTCGCCCAACCGAAGAGTTTGATTTCTAACTTTAGAGTTGTAATAGCGGGTCATCTTCTTTTGTTAACTGGCCAGTTTCACTTGGGAGGTATCCCTCATTTCTTCAAGGAGGTGGAGTTCGCTCATTCGTGCTTCGTCGTTACCGATCGACGATGCGATGGGACTCCTACATCGATAGAGCTCATGGCTTCGGCTCCGTAGGTCATTGAGAAGGGTGTCTCCCCTGTAGTGGCTGGGCTAGTTGTGCGGATGGCCCAGAGGACGTGGGAAAGCTCATCGACCCACGCTCCCTTCGAGGCGTCAAGCTTCCTTTTTAGTGTATGCTTGATGGTTTTGTTCACTGCCTCAACTTTCCCATATGCTTGGGGGTGATAAGGTGTCAAGAAATCCTTCTTTATACCCAATTCGTTGCATAAGTGTCATATCTTCTTGTTGTCGAACTCTCTCCCATTGTCGGACACTAAGGAGTGGGGAATGCCGAACCTGCAAATGATATTCTTCTAGACGAACTTTGTAGTATTCGCCTCGGTGATCTTGGCAAGAGGTTCAGTCTCGACCCACTTGGTGAAGTAGTCAATGGAGACAATGGCAAAAGTTGCGCTTCCTCTTCCTTTTGGGAGTGGACCAATGAAGTCGATGACCCATTTGGCGAATGGCCATGGACTGGTGAGTACAGAGAGGTTTTGAGAAGGCTGTCTTTGAATATTTGAGAAGCGCTGGCACTTATCACATTTCTGAACGAATTGGCAAGCATCCATTTTCAGGGTTGGCCAGAAGTAGCCTTGTCGGAGCACTTTGTGTGCCAGAGCCATTCCTCCGGAGTGATTTTCACATATCCCTTCGTGGATCTCCTTGAGTATATACGTGGTTTCTTCCCCTCCTACATATTGGAGAAGTGGTGAGGCAAAGCCTCTTTTGTAGAGGACATCCTCTTGTAGAACGAAGTGCGCGACTCTCCTTCTTAATTTTCTCGCCTCACTTCTTGAAGCTGGTAGTGATTGATCCTTGAGATAGGCCATGATGGGTTGCATCCATACTGGGGTACTTTCTATCCATAACAACTCTTCGCCTCCAGAGATGGAGGGCTTTGACAAGCGTTCAATGGGGACAATCTTTAGCAGCTCTGAATCCTTGCTGCTGGCCAATTTTGACAAGGCGTCTGTATGAGTGTTCTCGAGGCGTGGGACTTGGATCACTTCGAACCTCTCAAAATGTGGGATTAGGTCCAGGACCAATTTTAAATATACAGCCATGCTATTATCTTTGGCGGCAAAGTTCCCGTTAACCTGACTCACCACAAGTTGAGAGTTGCTGTTTGCCAAGAGCCTTCTGACCTGCATTTCTTTTACGAGTCTAAGGCCTACTAAAAGGGTCTCATATTTGGCAGCGTTGTTTGAGGCTTTGAAGTCGAACCTTACTGCGCAATTTAGCTTGTGGCCTTCCGAGCTTTCCAAGACGATTTCAACTCCGGAGCCAGTTTCTCCTTTGGATCCATCCACAAACAAGTTTCATGTTGGGGGCTCGACTGGTTTCATTGCCGCTTCCATTTCTGGTCTATGGCAAATTCAGCCACAAAATCTGCAAAGGCTTGTCCCTTGATGGAATGTCTGGGTCGAAACAGTAGATCGAACTCACTGAGCTCAATTGCCCATTTTAGCAGGCAGCCTAAAGCATCCGTTTTCTACAGTACCTGCTTCAATGGAAAGTTGGTGAGAACCTCGATTGAGTGGGCCTGAAAGTATGACCTCAGTTTTCTTGACACCGTGATGAGGGCGAGTGCCAGTTTTTCCATGTCCGGGTAGCGAGTTTCTGCCGGAAGTAATGCTTTGCTGATATAGTATACCGGCAATTGATGCTCGCCTTCTTCTCTGACTATGACTACACTAACCGCCTCGTTCGAGATCGCCAAGTGTAGCAGTAGTGATTCCTGTAGTTTAGGTTTGGATAACAGAGGCACCTCTCCTAAGTGCTTCTTTAGAGTTTGGAAGGCTTCCTCACTCATCGATATATTGGAACTTTTTCCCTTGCTTCAACACTTTGAAAAAGGGTAGGCTCTTATCAGTGGCTCTGGAGATGAAGCGACTGAGCGCAACTATCCGACCATTGAGGCTTTGGACCTCTTTCGACTTCTGAGGCAACCTCATTTCCAGTAAGGCCCTAATCTTTACCGGATTTGCTTCGATTTCCCTTTGGTTCACAATGTACCCCAAAAACTGACCCGAAGCCACGTCGAAGGTGCATTTGAGGGGGTTCAATTTCATTTTTTTTTAAGAATCTGAAAGGTCTGGTCGAGATGACTTACGTGTTCATTCGCCTAGAGGCTTTTGACTAGCATGTCATCCATGTAGACTTCCATGATTTTACCAATAAGTTCGGCAAACATCATGTTGACCAACATCTGATATGTAGCTTTGGCATTTTTCAATCCGAAGAGCATGACTTTGTAGCAGTACAATCCACTGTCTGTGATGAACAACGCGGCCTCCTCATCAGGCTGAAATATGGGTATCTAGTTGTATCCTAAGTACGCATCCATGAAGCTCAAGAGTTCATGTCCGGCAGTGGAATCCACAAGTTGGTCTATCCTCGGCAGTGGGAAGCTATCCTTAGGGCATGCTTTGTTTAAGTTCGTGAAGTCACGCACACCCTCCATTTCCCACTAGGCTTCATCACAAGGACCTGGTTAGATATCCACTTAAGATAAATGGCTTCTCTGATGAAGCCACTGTGGCTAAGGTTATTGACTTCATCTTTGAGCAACTCTTACCTATCCGGGTTGAGGGCTCGTCTTTTCTGTCAATGTGGGGGCACAGGTGGTGTTGATGTTTAGGTGATAGCAACTGATTCTTGGGTCTATTCCTACCATGTCTTCATGCTTCCAAGCGAAGACATCCATATTCCTTTTCAAGAAGCTTATCATTTGTTCTTTCGCTTCGGGGGACAACGTCTTTCCTATTCGCAAGACCTGACTGGAGTCCTCTGAGTTGACATTCCATTTGATTCTGAGCCAATTATTCGGGGGTCTAATTCATCAAGAGGGTGCCTTTCTTCAGGGGCCTCTTCCATGTCGATGTCTTCCTCTTGTTCGGAGGTATGCCCTATTTCAGGGGCTTCGAGCATTTCCACATCCATGTCGGATTCGTTCGCAACCTCCGTTATGATTACATTAAGAGTGCGGGACACTAATTTTCGCAGAGAGTTTAGATAACATGCTCTGGAGCCCATCTGATTGCCTCGAACCGTAGCAATTCCATGCTTAGTTGGGAACTTCATACACAAGTAATGGATGGAGGTGACAACCTAAAGATCTTTTAAGGCTGGTCTTCCCAATACTCTATGGTAGGCTAACCTATGGTCTACTAACAAAAATTTCATGAAATGTTGGGCCACTAGGGGAGCTGAACCCATCTCGACGGGTAGAGTAATTCGTCCTCGTGGGATGATGCTGTCTCCAGTAAATCCAAATAGTGGGTCGGTCATGGGGATTAGCTCGTGTTCAATTTACATTTTGTAGAAGGTAGAGCCAAACAGTATATTCACCGAGTTGCCATTGTCGACAAGCATGCGTTTGAGTCCGTTTCTTGCTACTACGACTCTTACTACCAATGCGTCACAATGGGGGTGGTGAACTCCTTGTGTATCTTCTTGGGAGAAGGTAATCGGGGCCATCATGTTGGTTTCTTGGGACTGGTTGAGGTGTACGTGAGGATCGACGGATCCTTTGCTTCCCTTGTGTAGTTCCTTTGGGCATTCCTAGTATTGCCGCCGATGTGAGGTCCCCCGATGATCGTGTCAATTTCCCTGATGATTTGGCCTCCAAAAAATGGGGCATGATCTCTCTGTTCGGACTCTCTTCTATGCCTCGATCTTTTTCTTTGGGTTGATTGATCTCTATGCCTGCTTTCACCCCTGTTCGCATGCAATTAACATACGGTCAGATGCACATGGCCAGATCCAACTGGGGTGGTGGCGACCGCATACACTCCGACGATCAAATTAGTATTCGATGATCGAAACAGTGTCCGGGTTGTGCGAGTGAATGGGGAGGTGATTATATATATATTTTTGTTATGAAGAGCTAAGTTGCAAGAGTTTCATTACCACTGCCTCTTGTCAAGCCTTGGGTATTTATAGGTGAGGAGAACCGTTGGATGTGGGACACGTGTATGCATCTGACAGCGTGAGGTGTCTGCTCACAGGCGTCAATCAGCTGCATCTATAAAGTGGACGAGTAATAACTTCTTCTGAGTTGAGTTGACATAAAATTAATACGTCACATCAACTAGACCCATGGAGACGTCAAATCAATTAGGCCTTGGGTGCAGAGAGGATCTTGACGCAGATTCTCTTTCTGAAAGTGGCGGCGCATTGCTTTTCGGCGTCAAGGATGCTTTGAAATATCATAATCACTTCGGGTTGGCGGTGGATACCTTATACTACCACTTCTAAAGTGGTTTAGATAGGGGCGTAACAACTATATTTGCATCATGTTTATAAACGTTCGAGTCATTTTTAATTTAGGCATTTTGAAATATCTACAAGTACGATTCACTTATTATTAATTTAATTCTCTCTATTAATAACTTCACTTTTTATAAACCTTTTTAATATTACGCTTGTTAAAGAAACCAAGTGCATTTATAGATTGCAATATGTGTGACATTTATATGAACATATTTTTGATTTGACGTGACATTGATATCTAATGAATAGATGGCCATGTATAAATTTAGTCTTCAATGAATTTCATTTATACTCCAATATTTTCCACCTAAAAAATGATTGGCATATTCATTGGCCTCTGCTATATGAGAAAGAGGTGGGGGCGAGTCCCACAATTTTTTTTTAAAATACGTGTGTGGTCAGACCCCAAACAGTGAAGGGCCTCTGTGTATGTGGAGCTCGGTTCTTTCCACCTAATTGTCTATTGTTAACATAAACAAAGATCATAGTTATTTAATTAGATCGTACTGTTTGGATCAGGCTCGATAACCAACAAATTAGATAGTGGTCCGATCTGATTAATATTAGTTGGTCCACCCGCAAAGGAATCGATCAAGAATATCTAAGACTGAGCCCCCCAAGGAATAGCCTAGTGGTGCAAAGGACATGAGTGAGATTATCTCACGCCTTGCTGACAAATGCAATGTGGGGGTTCGATTCCTGACACATGAAATTGGACTTTTTGGAGGCGCAATGTACAAGCAGCTATTATTTACTGGTCTGTTGGGGCACATCTCACGATTTACCTCCCTCATAAAGTTCTAAGGACGGGACGGTGGGGGCTCTCAAGATAGGAGTTCAACCTTTAAAAATATCTAAGACTGACGTATAACCCTCGAACTGGACTAGTTCAAAGGAAATTGGAACCATTTTCATATTTGCACATGGAGAGATTTGAACCCGTGCTCCTATATAAATAATCAAAACCTAGACCTGTATGACTTTTGCAAAACCTTTGCAAAAATGTGAGAGAAATATATATACTCAATTTTAACTAAATGATATTAAAAAAAAAACTGTAAATAATATATGATCAAGCAATGATCAACCTGTTAAATCACAAATCCAGAGATCCAATGATTTATTCAGAATGACGATTGAGTCGAGTCGAGTCGAGTTTGATAACTATGACAAAGATCGAGTCCGTAGCCACTATTTGGTTCAATTCTCCAAAAACTATTTTTTTTTTTTCAAACTCATTTATTTTTTTGATAAAATAATTTTACACATAACTTCAAAATTGTTCTCTATTATTTAATCACACATTTTGAAAAAGAAATCACTATTATAAAATTTATTTATTAAAAAATGGAATTCCTAAAAATAAAAAAAGTTGGAACTTAGAAATTTGAGGAATATTAGGTACCTGACGTCTTTTCCTAATTTTGGTCAAAAAAAATTTACAATCTCTCAACTGTTCTTGAACTAAACGAATCCTCCAGAAGCCCACACACTCTATTTAGCCCTAAACTATTCATATCTCTATATCTGGGCCTTGTTCCGCGCATTCATTTCATTGCACACTTCCTTATCTACTCGCCGTCATAAGAAATCCCTCTGCGGATCCCATCGGAGAAAACCCAGAAAATGGCGTCTGCAAATGCTATTTCAACTGCGTCTATCCTGCCCTCTCTTTCTAAACAAGTACTGCTTTCTGTTTTGCTCTTTTTTTTTTTTTTCTTTCCCCGTTTGTGGAAATGGGTTTCTGATTGTGTTTAATTTTTGGATTTCTCTGGTGCAGGGGGGGTTGAAGAATACTAGAGTGAGCCGATTGCAGCAGGGCAACAAGTTCAATTCACAGCAAGCAAAGAACCGGTTTATGGTGAGGGCTGCTTCTAAGGAAATTGCATTTGACCAGAAATCAAGGTCCGCGCTTCAGGCCGGAATCGATAAGCTCACCGATGCCGTTAGTCTCACTCTCGGTCCCCGGGGTAATTGCTGAATTATTGCCATTATTAGTTATAGTTTTCAATATAAGCTCACATTTTCTGATTGCTTCACTTTATCTTGAGACTATTATCGACTTATATTTCCCTTTTCGGTATAATAATATTTAGGGATATTCATTACAGTTGTTTTGAGAACTACATGAAAAGGATGTGAAAACTTTTGATAATTGTCAAGCGTTTTACCTGTAGGCTAGTAACATCTTGCAGTGTTAAGTGATTTTAGTTTCTTTATTGTTGCATATAAAGCTAATGTAAAAAAAAGTTAACACGAGCTCTTGGTCATTGGTGGAACACCCTCACCAGTGGTACGTAACCATACTCCAACTCGGTCCAGGACAGTATCCTCATCGAGTTTGTACTATTTGCAGGAAGGAATGTTGTCTTGGATGAGTTTGGTGCCCCAAAGGTGGTTAATGATGGGGTGACAATAGCTCGGGCAATAGAGCTGCCTGATGCCATGGAAAATGCTGGTGCTGCTTTGATTAGGGAGGTCAGTTCTATATTTTCTCTGGTCCATTCCCACTCCCTTAAATTGTTTTGTTGTTACATTCAATTCGCACATGCCTGTATATGTACTGTCTGGTTGATTTTTTAGTTTGATATGTGAAGGTTGCTAGCAAGACCAATGATTCTGCCGGTGATGGTACTACAACGGCAGCAGTTCTGGCCCGTGAAATCATTAAACTTGGTCTATTGAGTGTTACATCGGGTGCAAATCCAGTTTCTGTTAAGAAGGGTATTGATAAAACCGTGCAAGGTTTAGTTGAAGAGCTTGAAAAGAAAGCTAGGCCCATCAAGGGTCGTGATGATATCAAAGGTATTGTTTTGATCAGGTGCCGATTTATATGGTTTTCCAATTTAGTATCGAACATCAACTAGAAATTTGTAGTACTGAATTTTCATCATGTTGTAGCCATTGCTTCTATCTCTGCCGGAAATGATGAGATCATTGGAGCAATGATTGCTGATGCAGTGGACAAGGTTGGACCTGATGGTGTCTTATCAATTGAGTCATCATCTTCCTTTGAAACTACTGTTGACGTAGAAGAAGGAATGGAGGTAAGTCTGCTTTTAAAGTCGTTTTTCTTATTTTCCTTTTTTTTTTTTAAACTACTGTTGACGTAGAAGAAGGAATGGAGGTAAGTCTGCTTTTAAAGTCGTTTTTCTTATTTTCCTTTTTTTTTTTTAAACTACTGTTGACGTAGAAGAAGGAATGGAGGTAAGTCTGCTTTTAAAGTCGTTTTTCTTATTTTCCTTTTTTTTTTTTAAACTACTGTTGACGTAGAAGAAGGAATGGAGGTAAGTCTGTTTTTAAAGTCGTTTTTCTTGTTTTCCTTTTTTTTTTTTTTTTGTTGCTAATACCCGTCCCAATTCACACAGTCCCTCCTCCACAATTTTGGCATGGTTGGTTGATTATTTCATTTTTCCTCTGTGCTTATGTTGCACTCCTTGACTTGCAGATTGATAGAGGATATATCTCGCCACAATTTGTTACTAACCCTGAAAAATTGATAGCAGAATTTGAAAATGCAAGGGTGTTAGTAACTGACCAGAAAATTTCAGCAATCAAGGACATCATTCCATTGCTTGAGAAAACCACTCAATTACGTGCACCTCTACTCATTATTGCTGAAGATGTCACTGGAGAGGCATTGGCGACTCTTGTTGTAAACAAGCTGCGAGGAATCCTGAATGTTGCTGCCATCAAAGCACCCAGTTTTGCAGAAAGAAGAAAGGCCGTTCTTCAAGATATTGCCATTTTGACTGGTATTTTCATTTTTCACTGGTTTCTCGCATGCTATACATTCTGAAATACTGCCCCTTCATGAATTTGTCTTCATCTATCTAAAAAATTGAGGGACATTTGCTGCTGTAGTCCTCAAGCTTTCACAAATATAGCCTATGGGTCTGTGATTAATTACCTTTTTGACTTTATGTTACCAAACTTCAATTCTTACTGTGTAATTGTGGTTCCCATTGGATGGGAGCTGTAAATTTCCATCAGACAACCACGTGCTTGCATGTGATGGCTTATTTGAGAAATATAATTGGCCAACCCACTCCATTTTCCTTATTAGAAACCCTTAGAAAGGGAGAAAGGAAAAGAATTGGAGGCCTAAAGGTTAGCAATCCATTTTCGTTCTCTAAAACCTTTTTTTTTTTTGAGCGAATTGGAGTGTGTTGGTTATAATAACCATCCACAAAGTAATCACACACAATGCATGCAACTGCTTTATGGAAAAATTGGCGCTTTCATCCTGTGAGGACCAATGTTCAACAAAAATGGAAGTTTGTGTCCGTAATGGACCTAAATGGTTGGGAACCCATGTGCATTATTTGTGAATCTTTGGGTAACTGCGAATTTCCCTTAGTTGTTACAGTAGGGAGGAAAGAGAAAGGTTTAGGCATAGGCAAGTTACCATGTGTTGGCATTTATCATTTAATGCCTTTTTGAAGCAGTGCATTGTGTCAAATGGCAATATCTTCTGCGCCTTAATATACTCGCTTTCTTTCAGGGGCTGAATTTCAAGCTAGTGAGCTAGGTCTGCTTGTTGAAAATACTGATATTGATCAATTGGGTATTGCAAGAAAGATAACCATCTCGAAGGATTCCACGACCATCATTGCTGATGCTGCATCAAAAGATGAAATACAGTCTCGGATCGCCCAACTGAAAAAGGAGCTAGCCGAGACTGATTCGGTTTACGACTCTCAGAAACTGGCTGAGAGAATTGCCAAATTATCCGGTGGAGTTGCAGTTATTAAAGTTGGTGCTGCGACAGAGACGGAACTTGAGGACCGTAAACTTCGTATTGAGGATGCCAAGAATGCTACATTTGCTGCTATTGAGGAAGGCATTGTGCCTGGTGGTGGTGCGGCTTTAGTTCATTTGTCTGCTTATGTTCCTGCCATTAAGGAGAAGCTTGAAGATGCAGATGAGCGGCTAGGTGCTGATATCATACAGAAGGTACATCATGCTCATGCATATTTCTGAAAATTAAACTTACCATTTCTGTTTCTGCTTTATGATATAACTATAATACGAAAACCTGGGGGATTATTAACTGTTCAATGCAAGTGCCTGTTACAGTCTGTCGGCTGTTTCGCTTTACTTCTGATTATACTATACACCTAAATCTGAAGTTCCGTAATTTGGGATTCAAAATAGCTTTAGACTTGATGAGTGCTGGATCCTTGGATTGAGATCACTGATTCTAATAGTACAATATATTTTATTAGGCATCCAAAAATTATATTTATGTTATATAATATGGTATAGAAATGAGTGGAAATAATATTGTGAAATCTAAAATTACTAAGGACTTGATAACTAACAACTTAAATGCTCATGTAACATACAAATCTTTTGTGGGCTTGTCATCGTGTTAATAGTAGTGAAATATACGAAATTATAATAACTAATATTGTACCTTCGGACAAGTTTCAATCGATTTTGACCTTGCAAAGATCAAGTGATGTGAATCTGTGAAATTGCTAAACCGTTGAATCCTAGAAATTTTTGACTTCGTTAGGATGTCATCATTCATCTTTACTATAGACGATAATCTATTGTTGTTAACATGGTTCTGTTTTCAGAATGCTTGGTGTTCATTCAATGACTTGATTTGCTTGCAGGCTCTAGTGGCACCTGCTTCTTTGATTGCTCAGAATGCTGGGGTTGAAGGTGAGGTGGTAGTGGAGAAAGTGAAGGCTAGCGAGTGGGAGGTTGGTTACAATGCAATGATTGACAATTATGAGAACCTAGTCGAAGCAGGAGTTATTGATCCTGCAAAGGTGACAAGATGTGCGTTGCAGAATGCAGCTTCAGTTGCTGGAATGGTTCTTACAACACAAGCCATTGTTGTGGAGAAGCCAAAACCTAAAACACCAGCTGCTGCTCCTGCACAAGGGCTTACAGTGTAATCAAACAATTATGTCGTTCATCTAGGAAATTTTGGAACACGTGTAATGTCAATTAGTAACTACGTTTATTTTGTTTCTGTATTTTGCTCGGTTGTACCATTGCAAGAAAAACGAGTGTTGTAATCGGAAAAAGAACGTTACTGGCTTTGTTCCAATTTGATTTCTGAGCTGACTTGATAATGCATTAGGTTTATTGTCACTCTTTTTAAGCATTCTCATTTTCTGTTTGGATCATTTTTTATGGGTATGCTCACTGGATCTCTCTGTCACAGCTAGAAATTTCTTGAGGGTGTGCATCGCTTTGGATGTGCTTTATTGGCAGATGCAGAAAAGTTCATCCTATCATTCATGAAGAGAAATGTCATACATATTTGGTTTTCACTCTCTTATTGACTTCAAAATGTAATGGGCTTAAAATCATTTTACACAGTGCAGGAACTGGAGATAGACATGGGCATGTGTGTTAAAGTGGGCCGGGCCTGTCCATGTAGATTCAGTAGCCCGTCAGTACTACCTTGAGAAGGGATAATGGCCCATTGGCCCGTAACGTCCGGATGACATTTAACTTTTAGATCAAATTTCTTTCTTTTAATTTTCATGGGCAACTTAGAAAAATATTCCTAAAATTAGGAGTTCGAAAATTCTTATGAAATGTATTTTGAAAGTAAATAATACTGCGTAAAAGTGACACAATGTCACTTTTTAATGTCAAGTGACACCTTTTTATTATTTTTGTTAAAAAAGTGATATTTGTTACTCAAGAAAGTGAGAAATTTCAAGAAAGTAACATAATATTTTAAAAAAAGTGACAAACACTGGATTTTAAATTTTTTTTTTATTTTAAAGTGATAAATCTATCTACAATATATTAGAAGTGTGGATTGAGAAGAAACTTTTGAATACCAATTATACCATTATACATTTAACTATACGTTCAATATACCCTCATTTGGTTTACAAAAAGAGTTAAAAAAAAAAAATGAAATGTTGCATTAATATACTATATTTATTATTTACCCTTATTTAAAATTTGTTTTGTTCGACAATTAATAATGCGTATACCTAAGTTTAGATAAAAATGAAATACCAAATGATTCAATTTATTTTCTCTAAATAAGATAATTATAATTATTATTGCTTCTGAAAATTAAGTCAATTAATTTCCACTAAACACAATTATTAATAGTTATTTAATAAAAATATTATCACATACAATTAAAAGAAATTATATTAATAATTTTTTTCCCAAAAAACAGCAGTATGTAATAATATTTTTTAATCATTATTGAATATGTGTTCTTGTTTTGATTTACCTTCATTGAAATAAGAAAAAACTGAAAATACTTGCAATGAAAGTGAAACATATAACCACAAGGAAAAATCGAGATCAACAATTTTTAAATGTATAACAATCGTTACTAATTTGTCAATTATATTATGAGTCCAAAAATTTAATAAAACTCTTCATTTTATCTTCTTTAAAATATAAATTTCATTACTTTACATTAGAGTACTTTATATTGATCAATTTAAGTTTAATTACTTAAAATTGAAGCTAAATATATATAATACATATTCATAAAAAAATATTACAATATATAAAGGTCTGCATTATTATAATAGTAGATTAATTGTGTTTGTGTTCCAATAATTTGTATATGTATGAATATTTTTATACGATTAACATATTTGTCTTTATGTGAACTATAAATAAAAGAATGAAAAGTCGTGAAACGTTGATAAAAAAATATTGTATTCGAAGAACTGTTATTTTAATTAAAAGATTATTTCATTTTATTCAATATTTTGACATTATATACACATTTCCATAAGAAGTTTTATTCATATATTCATTATATTTAATAATTATACTTCTTCTTTAATAATATCAATTGTCTCAACAACTTTCAAAAAGTGGTACGTATATAATTCTCTCGATACATAAGACGTGTAAAGCACATACTTACTGCTAGTACTCAAAAAAGTCACAGAAATTCAAAAAGTAACACGTACTAAAAAAAATGATAAAAATTCAAAAAAGTGACAACATCAATAAAACATCGGAGTCCATTTAATAAAGTGACTCGACTTTTCATTTATATCCGTTATTTCTCATGGAGAAGAATATAACGAGACTTTCCTTTTAAACCAATATTGTTGAGAGATTATTAAATCTCAATCCTACAAAAAGAAAAAGGAAAACGACACTAAAAAAGGTGACAAAACACCAATTAAAACATATGTTTGTCACTCAAAAAAGTAATAGAAATTTATAAAAAAAATAACACTATTAAAAAAAGATAGAAAAAATTAATCAAAACCTATATTTGTCATTGAAAAAGTAACGAATTTTAAAAAAGTGACAACACGCCAATCAAAACCTTTGTTTGTCATTCAAAACAAAGACAGATTTTTAAAAAAGTAATAAACAATAAAAAGTGACAAATTTTTTTAAAAGCTGACAAAATTTAAAAAAAAAAAAAAGTGACAAGCACTATTCAAAAAAGTGGCAAACACTAAAAAATTGACAATAATTCAAAAAAGAGATAAACACTAAAAAAGTGATAAAGCATCAATCAAAATCTATGTTCGTCATTCAAAAAAGTTATAGAAATTAAAAAAATAACAAACAATAAAAAAAAGTGACAGAAATTTTGAAAAAAATGATAGAAAATAAAAATAAAAGTAACAAATACTCAAAAAATGAAAAAAAAAAAAAGCGATTACAAAAAACCAATCAAAACATTAATGATGATATGAGACATTTTTACAATTATTAAGGAAGCTTTTGTCCAGGATTTTTCATATACAAATTCAACTGCTCCACCATCATCCACGTTGACAACTTACAAGAATTTGACAAAAGCACATGGTAAGGAGTTTGTCCTTTATCTTCATGTCCACATTTTGAAATTGCAAACAAAAGATAAATTAGCTCTTACAAATGATATTGAACACCAACTATGATTAAGACATTTTGACACCAATTTCAGAGTAAAGAAAGGAATTTCAATAAGTGAAAATTTTGACACCAAGAAAAAAATTATTGCATAAAAACCATCCTCATTACGAGCCCCATTGATTGCTAACCTATTATATTAAGGTATGTCCGTGCACAATATTAGACCAATCTACAACTACAATAGATAGGGTATAACTCTCTTTTTCTCCATTGGATTTTATAATCACACCTTAGTGAATATGTCATAGTTGTTCTTGTAGTGCTTGTTGTCCCTAAAAACTCAATCTTTAGCATAATTCTCAATTTTGATTACCTAGAAAGATTAGATGTGGCCTGTGAAAAACTACACAAAGCAAGTTTGAAGATTGGATCCTTCGCTTTCTCTCCCGTACCTCCACAACCAAAAGCAGAAGCAGGGATCCGGGAAGACAACAAACAAGATGGACTCATCGATCAACATCAAAATGAGCCTAATCCTTTTAAATTTTGAAGATTTTGTAGAAAAAATAAGTGAATAAGTAGCAATTTTGTCTTCATATCATAATGAAGCCAAACAGAACTCCAATTAACATACTATTATTCCTTTGCTTGAAACATTCATCAGCTGGGTTCGGTTCATCAGAATCCTTACCTATAAAAAAATTGCCTTTAATTTCAAAAAACCTATTATTAAAATTTCTATATTTTCAACAAAACGTAGTGAAAGGCGGCGGGATAGGGGGATTAGTATGATCAATCTTAGTTCCATACCTCCCCTGAAAGAAAACCCATCTCCAACTAAAACAAGAGTATACAACAAACAATCCTACAAAGTCAAACATCAAAACCGTAATGAAGAAAGAAACCTATTATTCCTTAGAATTACTGCTTGAATAACGGAGGAGAAGCCAGATCAAGTGATAAAGGTATCAGTGAACCAAAATTAAAAACTCTGATTGCGGGAGTTTTGACTGAATTTCTGCGTTTTGATTTGGGTTTTTGGGTTTGGGGAGGTTTTGTGCGTATTAATTATGGGAGTAAAATTTTAATTAATTATAGGGTATTATTCTAATTTGTTGATTTTGGAGTGTATTGAGCCCAATTATCCCAACTTTCACCATGTTCAAAATTCTAGCATGGAGAAACTTCGACAAAAGTGTACATTCCAAATTTTGTACAAAAATAATTATTATTATTATT